>NW_017731372.1:736792-740513 GCF_001890085.2 Hipposideros armiger
TGGCTTTTAAAAATATTCAAAGTGGTTACCTCTGCTCCTTCTCTTTCATCTACCTGCTCTATTATGTTTCGGGTGGCAGCTTGGACTGGAAACCCCCGGTATCCCAGCACTACTCATTTCAGCATTTCTGTCATGACAGTGACACGTGTGTGATAGGAAGTGCTCATTGCATGTTCAAATGGGAATTTGAACCATTGAAGCTTTTGTTTATTCATTGGAGAGGGGGGACTTTCTCCCATTATAAATTCCATTGCACTTGTTTTAATTCAATTAAAAGTGACTACTTTATGCAAAGATATAAAGGTTACTTGTCCTCATTCATAAGGTGTGCTGATTTAGATAGATTTCCCATGGGATGGTCCCCTTACGCTGTTGGCATTTAGCTGATTGACAAGAGAGGGGCCACAATAACGGAGCACTGACATTTAAAGGAAAGGACCGGGACAATAAGTTTTCATAAACAACCTATTTTGAAGATGAGTTTTAGGCAATAGAAACTAGGCTTTTTCCAGGCATTTAGGAAAGTTTTCTAGCAGTGGGAATGACTGCATGTACCCACATTGTCTCAACATATTCGCGTGTGCTCAGCCATTCCTCTGGACCCCCCCATCTGTGTCTGCTTGAGGATCCCACATTCAGCATTAACTTGGCCCTGGGTCACCTCGATTGGCAAGGCCGTATTTGTACAATCTGTCTGCCGAGGTGGAACAGTAACAGCTGGTACGCAGCTGGACACGTTGTCCTGGGAACTCCTGTTTCAGCCAGCAGTTATACTAACAAAATTGAAAACGTTTTCAAATAGTCGCTTTCTGGGACTACTGTTTGTGTTAACTGTTTAGAAGATCCCCTTTAGCAGCCTAAACATGTATCCTCTCGGGTGGACTTTATGTGCTACAGCCTTATTCAGGCTTTATGTGTCCTAAGACGAAGTCTGGCTGCAAAGAGAACAGCCATTTTTGGATCCTAAGAAGTCAGCACATTGGAACAATAGTGAATCAGCGACTCCGAATTTGATACTTAAGAATGAGTTCGTTTTCTTCGTCTAATTCAGGCCAGGGAAGGGCATTTTTGAAGATTCGTAAAATTCTGTGTGGCCATTGTCATTCATTACTTCATTGTATAAGAGAAGGCTGCTTTACAAGAAAGTCATGGAATTCTTCCGAGCTGCACATAACAGAGAAGCATTGATGTTTCCCCAGCAGTCAGTCCTTGAGTCCAACTCTTAAGACAGGAAGGGTTTCTCCCCTACTCAGAGCGATTAGAAATACTTCACCACGGAGGAGGCGTAAGCGGAATTCCTTGGCTTGGCCCTGCGTGAACAAAGGCTGGCATCTCGTTGTTCTGGCGGTCCCCTCCCCTTCTCTCCCACCCGCAGCCAGCGTGGACTGTAGGATTCAAAGCAGGAAGTATTCGTTAATTTTCTGTACTTCATTCTGAACATCTGCACTCTAGTCTTTTTGTTTATGGAAGGAATGTGGCGGGNTCATCTCATCCCATAGCTTTCAGTCCTGTTGAATGCTGATGACTTCCTGATTTCTCTTTCCTGTTTGGACCTCTCCCTGAAGTCCAGACTTGTATATCTTAATTGCCTACTTGACATTTCCACTCAGATGTTTCATAAGCATCTGAAACTTAAAATATCCAGAGGTGAACTCCCAGTTGCCTTTCACTCCGCCTTCACCCCCGTTCCTCCCATGTTCTTTGCTGTCTCAGTAAATGGCAGCGTCTTCTTTCTTGTTGCTTATGGCACAGCTGATATCTCATGTCCAGTCCATCAGTACACCTGGCCTGTTCTACCTTCAAAATGTGGCTCGAGCCTGATCTCTGCTCATTGCTTCCATCCTGGACCAAGCTTCCATGATCTTATGTCCGATGATTGCAGAAAACCGGACCAGCCTTCTTCTGTCTGTCGTCCCTTCTATAGTCTTTCATCACTAAAGCAGCCAGAGTGATCCTTTTAAAATACTAGTAGGATCATGGTACAACCTTGTACAAAATCCTTTCTTGGGTTTTCACCTCATTCTGAGTAGAAGCCAGTCTTACAATGGCCTGCATGCCTACGTGACGGGCAGTCCCTCTTCTTAGCTTCTCTGACCTCATTTCTGACCCATGCCTTCTTGTCTCTCTTACTTCAGCCCCACTGGCCTCCTCACCCTCCCTGGAACTTCCAACGTGCTCCTGCCTCAGGGTATTTGCATTGGTCCTTCCCAGAATGCTCTTCCCTAAGATGTGTTTCACTTCTTCCATGTTCTCCTCAAATGTCACCATATCCACATCAGTGAGGCCATCCCTGATGACGCTGCATTAAATGGCACTCCTCACCCATATGCCTATCCCCATTTTGTTCTTCACATCATTTATCATCTGATACACAAAATTTTTGTTTTTATTTTTGTGTTTTATCTATCACTCACCTATCTCTACTCCCTACTGCACCCTGAGCACCACAAAGTTGGGACGTTGTCTGTCTGATTCTCTGCTGTAGCCCCACTGCCTAGAACAATGACATAAGGTAGTCAATAAATGTTTGTTGAGTGAATGGAAAAAATTGGACTTGGAATTATCCAGACTGGTTGTGGCTAATAACCTTGACCTAATGGGTGGCTGTGGTAAGAAATGAAGCAGTTGTGAAAACTGAGAAAGACGGTTTCGTATTTAAGATATGTTCTAGTATTAGTAGTTATTTTCCTTTTTTGAGGGCAAAAAAAGCATATGATCTAGGGACCAAGTTTATTAGGAATTAAAGAAACTGAAGAGGAAAAGGCATCCTAGAAAAATGAAGAATGGGTTATCCTAAAGAGCTTGTCATGGTGGACTGTCACTTAAATTCACTTAGCAAATCGTTGTTGAAGAAAGAGTCAGCTGTGACTTGTGTCAGGGGGGAAGAGGGTTTCTAAGAGTTTATCTAACTTTGCACCATTATGAATATGTATTAGAATCTCTTTTTATTTTCTAGTCAGATTTTCTCACTGTTCTTTTACCTTTCTCACTCTTCTATGGATGAAAGTCAATGTTTAGCCAGGTCCCGATAGTGTATGAAGGTCATAGAAGAAATAGCTCCCCATAAAATTATGGTGTCTTTTTTGCTTTTCGTAGCTTGACAATTATATGTTTTTAAAATATGAGTTTTATTTATGCAGCTTCTATTTCATTGCCTATCTATTTCTTTATTTCCTTAGTCTCATAATTAACTTCTTTGCTTTCTTTATGTGACTCCATTAAATCCCACAAGTCAGCCACTTCCCTGTAGTTAGAACTCTGTTGTTCAGAGGGTAGATTTTTTGCCTCCGTTTGGGTGAGTGGGAGTAAATGCTGGCTTCGTTCCTTTAGCTCAAGGATTTCAGGCATGCTGGTGACCTACTAGCCTGAATTAGGGCTGGTATTGAGGCTTGGAAACATGAGGTTTCAGTTAGCAAGGCATATGCCCAGGTCTTGGCTTGGAATTTCACTTGGGAATCTTGTATCTCCTGGTGAAGGTTTCAAATAAAATGACAAAGAGATACGAATTAGGATAAATTGATTGTATGTTTCGGTAATGGAAAATATCTGTAGCCCCTAACAGTAATGTGCACCTATTTGAAATTACCCTCCAAGAGGGTTTGCTATTTTAATGTTCCGTTAGGAATTTTAATTCTCTGTGTTTACATAATGACTATCTGATGATCTCATATTTAATTAGTGTGTTAAGCCAAATCAATTTTCACCCTTCACTTTGCTGAAG
>NW_017731372.1:742328-747519 GCF_001890085.2 Hipposideros armiger
GGGGGGGCAAAGTCAGGAGGACATTCAAAAGCTTAATATTTCCCTGAGGGTGCGTCCATCCATGGTGGGTCTCCGTGTGCGTGAACGCAAAGTTGAGGGGTGGAAGATGGTCTAGTTGTATAGTTGCCGGAAGACTTTCCAGATGTGGACTTACTGATTTTCTTAATTGTTTGCTTGGCCTCTTTACCTTAAAGCCACTGTCTACTTTTACAGTTTCCCACAGTGTGATGAGTATAGTAAAGTAGCTCTCTGACATTGGACTGGAAATCAGGAGACCTGGTCCTGTTTTCTATTCATCTGCTGTTTTAGCTAGATCTTTGTTCTTTGTCAACTGCGACTTGGATAGGATGAACAGATAAAAAGGAGGGAACTATGGTGAGAGAGAGGGAGTGTGCGCATACGCACATGATAGGCCTCAACTATAGCTGTTAAAGGAATAGAAACTAGCTCATAGTTTCCCAGTTGTTGGTTATCCATGGCTGAAGGCAATTCCAGATAGCACAGATAACGTAAGCCTTGACTCTTTAACACTCCATTTTCTGTATCTGCTTCCTTATTTATTCAGATTAGATTCCAAATCCTTGAAGCAACATTGGTCCCCTTATCTTATTGTCCTTCCACTGCAGCTTTAAGGGGGGGTACTGAGTGCTGCTGTAGAGAAATTGCCCCTGCACAGAGATGTCTGCACAAAGTCCTCTGCTCGCAGCCTCGTCTCTGCCCAGCGAGCCTTCTTTTTCTCTAGTCAGCTTTCTCTGCTGGTCTCTACAGTGGCTCTTACACAGTTTCTGTCCTCTTCTTCAGATAGTCCCCACCCAACATTCCCCACTGGCTTTACCTCCCAATCCCTTATTAGATACCATTGATTTTTCATTGCAGAGAAATAACAGAGTCATTAGTTCGAACCTTTCAACTTTTATCCCTTAAAACCTCCAGTCGCTTTGCCTTTGCACTCAGATGAGAAGCAAGGATACAGGTTTCCTCCTGTATGGAGCCAGTCCTTTCACCAGCACGGGATCACATCCTTGTTTCCCAGCCTGGTTTTCACCATCAGTCTTTCCCTCTCTGCTGACCTGAGCACAGCAGCATGTAATATGTAACCTTTTATCCTGTCTAAAAAAACTCAAAAGAAGGAGAAAAATCTTCCCTTGACCCTATATTCCCTCCAACTATCATCCTCTCCTCTTTCTTCTTCCCTTTATCCAGATGTCATAACAAGTTGACTACACTGGTGTCTTCGTTCCCACCTCCTATCGGCCGTTCATCCTCAATTTCAACCCATCATGATCCCTGCCCATGGGACTGCGCCCACTAAGTGCAGCAGTGACCTTTGTGGCTTGAAGCCAACAGGACACTTCTTAGTCATTCTCTTACTCGACTCTCTTAGCAGATTGGGACACCATGGCTTCTCTCCTCCCTAAAACTCTCTTGGCTTCCATGATATTTGCACTCGGGGACTTACCCTCCTCCCTCTGACCTTCACGGCCTCCTCTGCTGTCTCATCTTCTGCCTGTGCCTTAAATGTTGATGCTTCTCAACGCAATCTCGGAAATCAGCTGTCGTCTCACTCAACACACTTGCCTTGGTGTCAATCATACCCAAATCTTCACTATACATCTACATGCTCATGAACGCCAAATATATATATATCTAACTCAAACATCTGTCTTGAGCATTCAGACCACTTACACCCATCTCCCTACTCGGTGTTTCCCCTTGTCTAGATGCCCCACAGACACTTCAAAACTAGTGTATCTGAAATGGAACTCATGTCCCCATCCTACCCTCCACCCCCGCCTCCCATGCTGCTTAACCTCCTCTGTTCTCTATTTCAGTGGATGGCACTACTCTCCATTTGGTTGTTTTTACACTTGATCTTGGCCTAAAGCCGAGAAGCGATCATTTGGTTGTTTGAAAGCTGGAAAACTCAGTGTTATTTTAATATTTCTATTTTATGGAATGAGTGAAAGAAGACTTGACAATAAAACAGAATGTCAACAGGGTAAAAAAAAAAGAGGAGGCTGTCAGAAGTGACTCCTGTTGCCCGTCACCCTCCATCAGTTACCAAGTTCCTGTTGATGTCTGCTTCTTCTATCTCACTCACATCCATTCATTTCTCTCTATTCCAGCTGTCCCTCTTCTTAGTTCAGCCACTGTCATCTCTCCAGCATTATGGCCACATCTTCTTAACTATTCTCCCCACCTTTGGTTCTGTCCCTTCTAACCTCATCTCCGTACAGTGGCCAGAGTAATCTTTCTAAAACTCGGATCAGATCAGGTGTTGCCTGACATAAATCCTTCAATGGCTTGCCATTGCCCCTACATTGAAGTTGCTATTTAACACGGTTTCAGGCCTGGGGTGTTCTACTTCCTAATTATTAGCTCATCTCCAGCCTCTCTCTCTCGTTTTAGCTACAAAACGCTGGTTCCTTCAGTGACCACTTCTCTGTCCTCTGGGCTTTCATACCTGTCATTTCATCTGCCTGGACAACTGATCCCTGTCTGCTTAGCTAGTTCCCCTGCATTCCTCAGGCCTTGGATTTAGATGTCACTTCCTCTAGAACATGGTTCTTGACCTCACAATTCTGGAGCAGGTGGCTTTTCTCCATGCTCGCAAAACATTATGCACTTGCCCTGGCATGACACTCATCACATGCAGTGGCGATGGTCTGTATCCATTACTGGACTGGCTGCAGCTCTGAGGGCAGTACACATGGCTGTCTCATGATATGGAAGGTGTGCCCCCTCCTTTACAGGTTGCCACAGCGGCTTTTCCTCTTCCATCTGTGGCACTAGGTTAGGATGAGAAAGGCAGCGCTGAAAAGGAGGCTTAGGAGAAAAGGCCAGCGCCAACAAGCTAGGCCGCTTCAAAGTTTAATCCAGAAAAGTTGCTTTCTAGATATGTCTGCAGTGAGTGTGACCACATGTGCTCATTTCTCTCTGAGTGTGGCTTTGTGGTGCAGATGTTGGTCTGGAACACAGGACGCCCCGATCCATCTGACTTTCTCTCCTTTGATCCAATCTGCAAGTTAGGTTGCTAAACAACCATGAGATGTCATAAATTGAGACAGACAAAGTAGAAAAGCAAGGGTAGCCTATAATCTAGAGATAGTGAGTAAACCTTTGAACATCCCAAGCCACCTATTCCTGAGTAAAACTAAATTGTTTTACCATTCTGGAATGTTTTAGATAGCCTCTGGAATGCCATAGATACTGTAATATAACCTCACCCTCATTCAAAGGTGATGTCTTGACATTTTTGACATAGTAAAGAGATGCAGGTTAAATTTGTGTTCTTTTAACAGGAGGGTTGTAAATTGTATTTCCTTGCCCTGTGTCCGGGCAAAATGTTGTCCTGCACCTGAGGTAGAAGACCCAGGCTTGTATAATATCCTTTGGCGGTCCCTGGTAGTCCCAGGTACACCCAGGCCCTTATGTGTGAACACATCCAACATCCGAGTTCAGGAATTCTCTTCAAACCCTATTAGAATAATACCTTATATTTGTATCGAGTTTTACAATTGATCAAATATATGCAAGATCTTAGTTTCACCTTCCAACTCTTTGAAGTAAGTGGCTCCGGGATTATCGTTGTCATTTTTACAGAGGGGAAAGTGGCAGAGCAGAAATCACACAGCTAGTAATGGAAGACGCCAGGACCTGAACTCAGGCCTCACAACGCCCAGTCCTGTGTCCTTTCCATCATGCCACATGCCTTTGTGTTCCAGATTGTATGTGTTCCAGATTATGTGTGTTTCCTGTATTTGGAGGACAGTTAATCAAACCTCTGTTTTAAGACCCGGACCAGTTGAAAAATAGAGTCAGACGTGGCTCATCTGATCGGTTTTATTGTAGAAAAGACGGGATTAAAGACCAGAGCCTTTACACATAGCTTACGTGGGCTCTGCTCTTTCTCCCCTCCACCCCCACCACCTCCTTGCCCAGATGCACTCACCCGCTTACAGTCCCAGATCCATAGCAGGGCAGCAGCAGGCCTCCCCCGCACAGAGGCAGACGTGCTGTCTTACACTGAGTGCGGGAGAGGAGAGGGACTCAGGCAGCTAGAGAGCTGAGGGGATGCCAGGCCACACCTGAGCATCACTCCTTCTCCCCTGGGGATGAGTGGGGAGGAGGAAGTGAGAGAATGGCACAAGTCAGTCTCTCCTTAACACTTTTAAGAATGCAGGAGCTGCTGTGGGCTCTGTAAGAGAGGATTAGGATTGTTCTTCCTGTGGAGTTACTTGACTGGAGGAGAAACGACTGTAAGCTCCTCAAGTGCAAGGAGCCCTTATGTCTAACACATCCTGTCCCCCAGAGTACATATAACAGAAGACTGAGCATGCGTTGTGCCCAACAAATACTTGTTGACCAAATTGTGATCTTCACTATAGCATAGAAGTAGCAAAGTAAAGATATGGACAGGGACACAAAGATTCTATTTATGAATGAATGGTGATGAGAATCATTTGCACAGTATGTCTTTTGCCCACCTGAAGGTGCTGGCTGGCAACCAAGCTATCTTGGCCGTCAGACCAAGTTCTGGCAGCTGCAAGGAGCTGTCTGACCTATTGACTTGTCTTCTGGAAAGATGACCATCCGCTGACTCCTCTTTTTGCTGCTCCTTCCCTGATCAGAGCTTACCTCTCACGGGTTCTCTTTTGAGCATGTCTAAACACAACTTCTTTAAACCGTCTTTCTCCTGTTCTCTTTCTTTTTCCATGTCTTTGCTTGGCTGCTGGAGGAATTTTTTGTCACACTTCCTACTCTACTTCTGCCCCATATCTCAATCACCGTCCTTCTACCTTTCTCGGATTTCCCTTTCTTAATCTGGTAGATAATAGCAGAGTAGTGCTGATGACATTCTTCCTGCAGGAAGAAGTAACATTACAGTTAATAAAGGGGGAGTCTTAAAAAAAAATTGAAAGTGCCCAGAAGACCCATTTAGAAAGTGAACAGACATTTTCTTTTTTTGTCTTTTAATTAAGCTTTTGCTGAAGCACCGGCATTAAGAATAAATGCACTTTTTATTCAATTTTATTTTTGTTGAATAGTATAAGCACCATACTAATGTACGCCAGCATTTTTCATGGTGAGCAAAATTTCAACGATGTACATCAGAAACAGACTTCTATGGAACAACTTACGAACCCAACTATACTGTTGGGTTCTGTGAGAAAACGGACACGGATTCCAG
>NW_017731372.1:748744-751488 GCF_001890085.2 Hipposideros armiger
CTTTTTGTATTATTTAGATTTCTGTGAATTTTTCTTACATTCTGGCTATTTGAGCATGCAGAGACCGGTAAGCCTCGTGCCATACTTGGCACATTGATACAGAATTGGAGACATTTCTGTCATGTGGCTGAAGTTAATATCTAAATGGGGGCAGCCTGTATTAATTGACTGAGACAAGAAATGCTGGATGTGAGTTTGCAAATGATATGTACATTTTATGAAAAACTATTGTGATTTCTCAGTAGGGAATCCCCTCTTTTATTTCTTTTATTTATTTATTTTTATATATAGCTGAGCCATCCTGCCACCTGTTGGCAGCTCAGCGGCTGCTCAGCTCGGGCTGGGACTCGAACCGCTGTTGCTCAGAGCTCACACTCTTGAGCGAGCTCTTAACCAACTGAGCCACTCGGCCGACCCTGGGAATCCCCTCTTTTGGTGGTGGGGGGCTTTGTGTGTCTTCTCGTTCTTTCTCTCTGGAATTTATGGTGTTCAAGACTCCTTTTCTAATTTGGCTGTATGGTGTTGAACGGTGGCAAAGGATGAGGATATATTCCCCTATGAGTCCAGTTCTTCCCTTCTGTGGGTGGTATCATATTTCTGTAGTTTGATCTTGTTAAACCCAGAGGTTATGGTGAGCAACGAGTATGTTTGCAAAGGCCTTTCTGAAAAGTGTTTCTTGCATTGGCAACAAGAGGTGTTCAAAATGAATGGCAGAAGGAATAGCTGACTTTGAGAGCTGAAAAAGCAAGAGACTGAATACCTAGGAGAGACGTGTGATATGCACCTACTCTGTAAGTGGATCAACCAGCAAACATTTGCTGGCATTGTTTCTTCCCATGCAAATTACTGTCCTGGAGATGCAACCATACGGTCAGTAGGGAAAAGCAGTGACGTCATGTTGTGACTGGTTTTCTGTCACCTTTGCTAACTGTATGCCTTGTCAGCCTGTCTTGAAGCAGTTCCCCCAGCTAGAGGAATTCTGAAGTTTGCTACTCTCTATTCTACAGGAACTCAAGAGACAAAATGTGGTAAAAATGCTATGGGTATCTGCAATAGATTTGGTCAGCTGGTATCATTATGCAGAAACATTAATTATGTGTCTCTGGATGTAAGTGCTCTGGCTCTGCTATCCAATTGTTGAGGGGGGATTAACTGATTTGACTTTTAGCTGATCTGAAAATGAGAACAGACGTTGTTAGTATCTGCTCCTTGGCCTCCTTCCAGAAGCTGTGATCTCCCATCCAGGAGCAGGAGACTTTTCCTGGTTTCATTGTGTTCGAATATTACTAAGCATGTATTGATTTAGAATAATAATTAGCACATATGACAGCGCTTACTGTAATGTGCCACAGTGCGGCAAGCATTGTTCTAAGCCCTTTAGATAGATCAGAGATGTATTAACTCACTAATCCTCACAATAACTCTGTAAGGTTAGATGCTTTTATTATCTCCATTGTACAGATGAGGAGTCAGAGGAATCAGAGGCTAGATAGGATAAAATAACTTGCCCCCAAATCACACAGCTTTCAGAGGCAGAACCAGGGTTCAAAACCTAGGAAGTCTTGCTCCAAAGTCTACTTTTTTTACTGCGCCCATTATGAAAGGGAAAAAAAAAAAGCTTAGGTTCAGCCCTTGAGAAGCGTTTATTCAGGAGACCTGTGATAGAGATGAAGGTTGTAGAAGATACAATAAGCATTAAGCAGAGATATGTTTAGCTGTTTACATTGCAGACGCCTAAACGATTCCCAACAGTGTGGCCGTGAGTGGGCGTTGTTATGGGAAGGCGGAGTTTGGATGCGGTGAAACCATCCTCTCTTCTTTCTAATTATACTTGGAGGCTTCATGGAGATGAGCTTTTCTGAGCGCTCTGTGTTGTACCTGCTGGGCGCTGGGCGTGGCTGAAGCAGTGGTTCTTAACCAGGGGCCTGCCTCGCAGGCTCCTGTGTAGCCTTCTGAAAACACAGACGCCTGCAGCTCTTGCTGGTTACCTCTCTGTAGGTGAGATGCAGTCCCAGGAAAGGATGTAAAGCGGAAACGATACCTTTGGCTGGTTCAGTGTAATTTAGCACTGCAGACTTAATGGCTTTAAACAACCATGATTTAGTATTTCTCATGATGCTGTGTTGCCCTGGGCTCGCTCACGGGCAGGTGAGCGGGAGGCTGGGTTTCCCTCTCCCTGTGGTCTTACATCCTCAAGGAGGCTAGGCTAGGCTTCTTACGGTATGGCGGAAGTATGCCAGGAGGGTAAATCCCAATGCACAAATGCTTATCAAACCTCTGCGCGTGTCACATTTACCGATGCCCCCTCAGTAAAGCAAATCACACGCCCACGCCCAGAATTAGAGTGGAGTAGAGACTACACAGGGGGTGGACACTGGCAGACACGATTCGCTGGCATCCTTATTATAACAGTCCACCACAGATGTAACATCTAACATTAGCACAAGGAAAGGGCATTTATTAGAAGGGCTTAGACTTCATAAAGCCCAGGGGAAAGCCATACAGCCTTCATTCTTACCCTCTGCCGTTATGGACACCTAACAAGGTGGTCAGTAGTGGTTTCTTCAGACCCGTTCATTTGCTCAGCGAATGTTATGTGAGCAGTAGGGAAACTGCTGTGAACAAAACAAAAAATCCCTGCCCTTGGGGGGCTTATAACCTGGGGGTGATGGTGGCAAACACAGACAATATAAATAATAATTAAAAAAAAGAAAAACAGGGAAGGGAAATAGGGAGTTGGGGGG
>NW_017731372.1:752664-784620 GCF_001890085.2 Hipposideros armiger
GAGGATGCGAATGTCATGAGCAAAAGTTTAGAGTGGGGAGAATAATGTAAACCCACTTGACTTAAGGAAAATCTCTTATATAAATCCATAGAGTTGTAAACCAGAGAGAGAGTTTGGTAGCCAAAGACCTCAAACATCAGGAAACCATCTTAGATTTACCTCCGTTGTGTTAGGCTATGAGGCTTCAAGAGCAGAAACATTATTTTTGTATACAGTGTTCCTGGCATGGAAAAGTTGATGGAAATGGTAACCAATGAGAAACCATGTACTTTTGGGGGTCTGACTATCAAAACAGTGGGTTAGGAAGACTAGCTGTGGGCAAGGTGGCAGTAGAGTGTGATTGCGAGAATTGTTATGATGTGGTGTGATAGGTTAGGGGACAAATACCTCACATTGGGGTGGTGACACTAGAATGGAAAGGAACCTTTAGATACATTTTATTGTGAAGGAAGAATTGTCAGGACTTTAGTCAAGGATGATTTTAAGGCTTCGTGATCAGAATGGTGATACCATTAAAGTAAACGAAAAAGATGAGCTAATTTGGGGACATAATGAGTTTAGAAGTAGACACGTAAAATTTTAGGTCATGGAGGACATCAAATATGCGCAGCTGTCAAGGAGCTTTGGAAAAGCATGAGAGCTGGAGACATAAATTTGTGACTCATTCTGGTTACACTGTAGATGTTTCAGAAGTGTTTGAGTGTAGTTTTATTAAATGGTAGTTGAGGCGATGGAGCTGATCGCTATCTTTGAGGAAGCGAGGGAAATGTCAGTGCACCAGAGTGCACGTTAGCATTCATGGGGATTTCCACAAGTCCTTAGCTTGTACCTTCATCGAAGGTATCCTTCAAGGATTCTTACCCCAGACAACCTGAGGACTCTCAGGGTACCAGAGATCCATATGGTGGTCAGGTATCTTGATATCTCTTATGACCTTCAAATCAGAATACTTAAAAATCATCATGGCAGATCATTGCTGACATAATTATTGACTTGTTATGTGCCCGCACAATCCGAGGCACGTAAATAAAGCAACTTCTTGATCTTCCCAATAACCCTAGGAAGTAGACATTCTCATCACCCCTATGTTACAGGTAAGGCACAGAGGTTAAGTTACATCAGTAAGTCACGGGGCGGTGTGTCAAACCCAGGCAGCCTGGCTTCAGAGTCCATACTCTTCTGAACTGGTCCACTCGGCTCCCTCTTGATGCGCAGTCAACTTCAGGAAGTGATCCTACAGATCTCCTCAGATGTCATTAGTCTGACATCTGGTTAGTGCCCCAGCCCCTGTAAAATAAAACTACCTTTTTTTTTTTCTTGTTTAATTTTTCCTCATACCTGAAACTCAAGCAGCCATTATTACTTACTCTTGTTCAGTTCCTCAGTTTACAGTTTTGAATGGTAAAGTCAAGAACATGCTGAGGTGGTTTTTCGTTCTCTCTGTGCATCCTTATTCTGCATACATTTCTGAGACTTAGCACTGTTTCTTATTTTTGCATGTCTCTTCTCTTCCCAGGTGTAAATGTAATGGACATGCAAGCGAGTGTGTAAGGAATGAATTTGACAAGCTGGTGTGTAACTGCAAACACAATACTTACGGAATAGACTGTGAAAAGTGTCTCCCTTTCTTCAATGACCGGCCGTGGAGGAGGGCTACTGCTGAGAGTGCCAGCGAATGCCTGCGTGAGTACCCCTTGGCATAGGCCTGTGAAATTATCTTGAGGGCTTCCAGAGGTGGAAGGAGGAATGGGTGACTTCGCTTATTCCTCCTTGAAAGGAAAACTCTGACAGGCATTGTTTCTTGCACAATTTGAGAGTGCAGAACGGTCAACTGCACGCACGTCAGAGGAAAATCATAGACTAGGGCAATTGGCTGTAAGCGTGCACTGTGCTGGTTTTGTGTTTCCTTCCTGAATACGCATCCCAGAATGGGAACAGCATCTCTAAGCTTTGGCACTTTGCTTAGATCCAGATACTGGCCCTGTGTAGCCTACTCTAAAATATGATGTCTCTGGCCTTTTCTTTAATGCCCTTTAAAATATCCTTCTTCCTACTAATGCTCATTTATTTATTCAAGCAGCAAGGTAATTGAAGGACATGTCTCAGGCATGATGAGTTCTAGACTAAAACTGCCATTCAAAAGATTATTTATCAAAATTGTTTTTCCTTCATCTCACTAAAGAGCACAGGGGGAGACCCCACCATGCAAAGGTGGGTGGCTTTGGGAGAAAGAGTAGATACTGGTTTTCCTAGGAAAGGGTAAATTGAGAAAGGTAACACATTGTTCACCCCTTTATAATGTCTTGGTTTATTCTGAAGAGATAAAGGAATCTCAGAAGAAAGGAACTATGAAACCATGTAATTATGACTTGCAAAGGACTTAAACATAAGAAAATTTTCAAGCAGCTGTAATTTTCTTGTGGCCTTATAACTAGTCCTCATCATACAGTCTTGGGCATAAAGGGACTAAGAAAGAAGACACTCAGAACTCGCCGGAATTAGTGTGGAAACCTTGAAAAAGAATTGATGTCTCAACGACTATTTCCATTAGCTGCCTAGAGCAGATTTTCTTATTCATCTTGTCTTTCCCTCAAGAAATCCCAGATGTGCAGATAGGTTTTATGGCCTCCTCCAGCTTTCCTAATCCTTGGTTTGAGCTGCTTTTCCTGAACTGTAGAGTCAGTGTTGGAAGCTACATGACAGAGGCTGGCAAAAGACAGAATGAAATACTCCTAAGATGCGACATCTGAATACATGTACATGTGCGTTTGGAGAGTATTCTGTTTAATGGTGTGGTCCTATGTAGAGTCTATCCAGGAACATTATGAGGAAAACAAGGACATGTCAGCTTACCACTAGCAAATGAACCAAATGCTGGAGCAATATCAGTTTGCTTTCCTCCTGGGCCCCTGGGCCCCTTCAGCACTGGGACCCCTCAAAGAATGATGTTTCTGGAGGTTGTGACAGTAACTATGATATTGTCCAGATGCTGGGGCTACAGAGGAGAAAATTACAGCTGCCTTCTCTCTTACTGGCTGATGATGAGGGAGCCACAGCTTTGGCTGAGGGCTAGAATAGTGTAGACATGGGAATTACCCTGGTTCAAAGTTTCCAAGCACCACACCGTTCAGGTGGGTTGGCTGGGTGGATTTGGGGATAATCTAAGGGAGGCTCGAGGGAAGCGAAGCAGCTAATGAAGAAGGGAAAGGGGCTATAAAAGTTACTTAACACAACTCTAACGTTCGGTGCCAGTGCTTTGAGCTTCTAAAACGCTTTCCAGTGATCATACCATAAAAGAACCGATTGCAAATGAAGGGAGGAAAAAAAGAAAATATATCTATTCAAATATTATTTCAAAACAACAACTTCCTGATGGATCTGAAATCAAATAAAACTTTTTTTTAGTGCTCATGATGCTGCCTGTACTATGGGCAGAAGCAATAATTCTGAGAAAATCATCTTAATATAAATATAATAAAGAATTTCTGTGACTGTAGATACTTGTCCTTAAAATGTGGTCGTGCCCTGTAGAGAATATCGTTACTTAATAGATGATCCAGCTGCCACAGTGGCTCCCCAGTGGATGGACGGATCTAGATTTCCTTTCAATTCTGCTCCATCTCCAGGGGCACTGATTTTAACCCCATGCATCTTAGGTTACCCAGTCTGGATATGCAGGTAACTTGGCACTTCGAAAGTTAGTATATTAATGTATTTGAATCATTGGAGGCCTAAAAAATTAAGGTAAATGGAAGCTTGCATATAAATTGACACCTTGTTCTTGGAGTTGGTGTTAGGATGAAGGCTAAGATTCGGAAAAATTGTAATTCGACTTGGCTTTTCCTGTATATGAACAATGACCTAGAGATTCCTTTCTAAGTGTAGGAATTTCTTATATTTTAAGATGGTGCCATTTTTTATAAAGATGAACATGTCTTAGGAAGCTGATAACCCGGCTATGTGAACTTTTCATTGACATAGCCGTGTTTGTTTAATGAGCAATGAGTGTGTCTGGCGGTCATTCTTATTCTGCCACCACCTGTCTGTCACAGAGATGTGGCACATTATGGTTTGGTTTTCTCTGAGTCTTGTAACATGCTGTTGGTAAAGGAACATGGATCCGAGTTAACTCATCTGTTTTGGCCAACAGCCTGTGACTGCAATGGCCGATCACAGGAATGCTACTTTGACCCTGAACTATACCGTTCCACCGGCCACGGTGGCCACTGTACCAACTGCCAGGATAACACTGATGGCGCCAACTGTGAGAAGTGCCGGGAGAATTTCTTCCGCCTTGGGAACAAGGAAGCGTGCTCTCCGTGCCACTGTAGTCCTGTTGGTAAGTGAGTCAGTATTGGCTTCAGCCCGATGGGTTGAAAGATAAGCATTCCCTGTGCCCCCAGAAAAATAAACCTCGGTATGCGCACACGTTAGGTATGGGAACGTGTACATTATTGTAGCATGTAAATGATTCAGGATCTGCCTGTATCTCCCACCTCCACTCTGTTTAACCATGTTGAACTTTCCAGTGATTCTCTGGTGTGTATAAATGTGGGGTCAGCCTGAATAATGACTTTGTAAATAATTAGCAGCGAGATCATAGAGACCATTTGAACTTTGACTGTAAAAGGTTAGCTGCTTCGTGAGTTCTTCTTTGTTAATGATTTTGTTTAGTCTAAAATCCTTAGAGGGCTAAGCTTTTTCATGTGGGTGTGTGTTCATAATTGCGGTGTGCTCTTAGGCCATTCTACTCATTCAAGAGTTTGGCCTCTATTTTTGTCATTCGTGCTGGTATATACTTAAATCCTAGACATGGGCACAAGGAGCCTGTACTTTCCCATCGAGAAGTAACTGGCCTTGTGTCCAGTTTGTCATTGGGCATGCAGTGACTGTTTAGTGTTGTTCAACATTGATGAGTAGGGTGTATGTCTAGAAAGTTAAAATGTCATGGCTTAGAAGGGTACGAAGTTGACAGAATTCTGACTTTTAAAATTTGATCTTTATCCTCCTCTCTGTAACCATCTAGAAATTACATACTGGCTTTCAGGCATTGTTTTCAGTTACCCGTTTTCTTTCTTCGACTTATTCATTTTGCTTACATATCTGGTAGTTGACAAGCTCTTTAACTTTTAGGTTCTCTCAGCACACAGTGTGACAGCTATGGCAGATGTAGCTGTAAGCCAGGAGTGATGGGTGACAAGTGTGACCGTTGCCAGCCTGGGTTCCATTCTCTCACTGAGGCAGGTTGCAGGTAAGAGTTTTCAAAACTAAAAGAAGGGTGCAGAATCTAAATATAGTCAATTCCTAATAACAGATTTGCAGCTTACCTGCCGCAGTATGAACACTTTTTTCCCCAAAAGTAATTGTCGAGATTCTAGACTCCTAGCTATAATGATGATCCAGGATTGTTTTGTACAGAGATCAAGTGGGGTTTTTAATATCTACACGTGATGGGTATCCTTGATTGAAGCCAAATCCAAATCCAAAAATGACTTTAGGATTCATTTTGCTTTATTATGTATTTCTTATTTTTTAAAACGTCTATTAACATGTAAAACAAAAGCTTGGCTTTAAGAGTGGACGTTCTTTTTCCATTTTCTCTTCTCTCTTTGTTCTATTCCATTTTCCATCCAACAGGCCATGCTCGTGTAACCCTTCTGGCAGCATCGATGAGTGTAATGTTGAAACAGGACGATGTGTCTGCAAAGACAATGTGGAAGGCTTCAATTGTGAGAGGTAGGGCATTCTTTTTCGAGCTGTATTGTGTTTTCTCTCTTATCATATTTCAAGTACCAAAAAAATGCCTGATTGTATCTTCATCTTTTTCAGATGCAAACCTGGATTTTTTAACCTGGAATCGTCTAATCCGAGGGGTTGCACACCCTGCTTCTGCTTTGGGCACTCTTCCGTCTGTACAAACGCCATCGGCTACAGCGTTTCTTCTATAACCTCAACCTTTCAGATTGGTAATTGAGACCTTTCTTTCTGTCCCCCTAGAAATGTGAGACTAGACTTAACAGTATTTTTTTTAAATCAATAAGGATGTTTGGATGGTGGCAGCAATTCCCATCTTTTTCATGCATGTGATTTTTCTTGGCTTTTTAATTTAAACATACAGATGGTTTTAGAACATACCGGAGTGAGTATAAATGTTATAAAAAATAAAGCAAACTATAGCTTGAGGGAGGTAGCATATATAGGTACTGTCGTAGGATCTATTTATACAAGAACTTTCATTGATGTCTTCCCATCAACCTTCTGTATATTTTGTGGCATGTAGAGAACCTGAATTCAGGGTGTTTACAATGTTAACAATGCCTGTGTTTTCATCCTCTGCTTACAGATGAGGATGGCTGGCATGCAGAGCAAAGGGATGGTTCAGAAGCATCACTGGAGTGGTCCCCTGAAAGGCAGGACGTTGCCGTCATCTCAGACAGCTACTTTCCTAGGTACTTCATTGCTCCCGGTAAGTGAGGCTAGAAAGCAGGCTGGCTGATGTGTGCTGCTCCGTAGTCTCATGCTCACATTCTCGCACCATTGTGTCTGCGTTCCAGCCAAGTTCTTGGGCAAACAGGTGTTGAGTTATGGCCAGAACCTCTCCTTCTCCTTTCGCGTGGACCGGCGAGACACCCGCCTCTCTGCAGAAGACGTGCTACTAGAGGGAGCTGGCCTGAGAGTGGCTGTGCCCTTGATCGCACAGGGCAATGCCTATCCGAGTGAGACCACTGTGAAATACGTCTTCAGGTAAGCCCGTCTTAAGGTCGGCCCATCTTCTTGGCAAAATCAGACTGGACCAGAATTATGAAAGTGGTTTCTTTATCTAAGCTTATCAGGCCTTAAGGTGAATGTTGAAGAAAACTTCTGGGTTACAAAGGCTCCCTTGTAAAAGGGAGCCTTCCCTTTGTTTACCTGTACCAATAGGTACTGTCAAACCAACAGACTGGCTTCTGACTTGGTGCAATTGTTAGAGTATTGCATTGTTGGTGGCATAAATGAATAAGACACTGTTGATGGCATAAATGAATAAGACTTGCTTCCTCAGCACCCCGAATTGTCCCTACAGAAGTTCATGAGGCCCTTTCTTTCTCTTCAGGCTCCATGAAGCGACAGATTACCCTTGGAGGCCTGCTCTTACCCCTTTCGAATTTCAGAAGCTCCTTAACAATTTGACCTCCGTCAAGATCCGTGGGACGTATAGTGAGAGAAGTAAGTTATGACCTAGTGTAGAATTGTTTAAAGATACAGTTAGGTAGAAGGATCTATAATAATGCAAAGTGTATTTCTAAAGTCCTAATGCTATAATACGGACTCTAAAGAAGTGGTATAAACTACCTCATTATACCTGAATTAGGTATAAAAATAAGGTATTTCTTTCTTTTTTTTTTTTAATAATGTATTTCTTAAACTATTTTCAAGGGCCTAGAGAAAATTTGCTAAAATTAGTAAATAGCATTATTTTATGATGAATAAGCCTATTGCAATTACATTATCTATAAATAGATTCTTCTAAGAATTCTAAATATAGTTCCACTGGCTTGCGTTGCTTGACTTTCATTTCTTTTGGTTTATCGTAGTGTAAGTATCAAGGCTTTTAACCATTGGCTAAATGATGAAAAATTATAAATTACTGAATGAACATTTGTTATAATTTTAGAGAAACAAAGCTGTTTTAAGTATGCCTTTAAAATTTTTGTCCGATGAACTTTTTTTTTTATTATTTTTTATTGTGAAATACACATTTTTTAGAATTAGTTTCAGCTGTACAACACAGTGAAGTAGTTATAATTTTACCCCTCGAGGTGACAACCCCCTCCTCCAATCCACCACCCCACTTCCCCCCGCAATATCATACATATCTATTACAATTCCCTTGACTCCACTCCCACACTATACTCCATGTCCCATGACTATATATATATATTTTTTTTTTTCACTTATAGTTGACATACAATATTATACAACATCAGCTTCAGGTGTACAGTGCAGTGATCAAGCCTCTACCCCATCCATGATGCTGTCTCCCCAGCAAGACATGTGACCATCTGACACCCTACAAAATATTTACAACATTATTAATTATATTCTTCGAACTGTCTTTCATGTCCAAACTTTTTTTTTTAATGAGGACCTTTTTCTGTAGGAAGGTAAAACTGGGGAAAGGTGACTCAGAGTAGTCATGTGGCATTGGGAGTGGCATCAGCACTTTGGATGTACTGACTTTTTTTTTAACTGAGGTATAATTAACATACAACGTTATATTAGTTTCCAGCATATGACATAATGCTTCAGTATTTGTATCTGTTGCGAAATGATCACCACAATCAGTCTAGTTAACATCTGTCACCATACATAGTTACGGAATTTCTTTTTCTTATGATGAGAACTTTTAAGATTTACTCTCTCTTAGCAACTTTCCAAAATGCAATACAGCATTACTAACTATAGTTCACTATGCTATGTGTCACATCCCAGGACTGACTTATTTTATAACTGGAAGTTGGTACCTTTAGACTCCCTTCAACCATTTCACCTCCCCTCACCCCAGCCACCTCCAATCTGTTCTCTGTATCTATAAGTTCGTGGTTCTTTTGTTTTGCAGTGTTTTTAGAGTCCACATTAAGTTGGATCACATGGTATTTGTCTGTCTCTGTCTGACTTACTTCACTTCACCTAGTGCCCTCAAGGTCCTAGGTTGTGTTGAGTTTTGAGATGCCTGCATGAATATCCAGTTGAGAATGTCTTATAAGTAGTAGTTAGAAATATGGATCCTGAGGCTTAGGAAGAAGTTAGGACTAGAGATCTAGAATTAAAAGGTTGTCAGCATATGGGCAGTGGTTTTTAAACTTGGAACTATGAAAACTTGGAAAATGTAGAAAGAGAAAAGATGAGGCAATTCCTGGAAACAGAGTTATTTAAGCTTCATGACCCGAGACTCAAGAGAGAAATAAAATGTGAAGGAGGAGAAATAGCATGTTTAGGAAGATCACAGCAGTGGATTTTGGATTGTGGGACTAAGGAATCATTGGTGAGTTTTGGAGTTTTTTTTTAAAGAAGTGTTGAAACTGAAGTTAGGTTGCAGTGCTTTGATAAGTAGTTTGAAGGTCAAGCAGTAAAATACAAGTTATTTTTTTAAGAACTTTGGCTGTAAGGGAAGGAAGAGATGGACTGTGATTCAGGAGTAGGGACAGAATTGCAGGAAGCGTACTTTCAGGATGGGAAGACTTAAGAGAGTTTAGAGTTGGAAGCTCATTAACCAATAGTGATGTATGTCATGATCTAATTGTTGAAACAAATACCATAAACATGTTAAAATGAACTAAGTTCAAGGCAGCAATAGGAGAGAGATCCTTCAGCCTCAGATTACCAATTTCTAAGAATTATATAAGCAACAAACGCTATTCCATACATCGGGAAATACACTTGACATGTAGACTGCAAGAGGCAGGAGTATAATGGAAACTAAAGGGAAATACGACAATATAATCAAAGCTTGCCTCTCTCGCAGGGTGTCCCTGCCGAGGTCCTCTCAGGCACGGCTGGGTTGGATGAACCATTGGTCTAAGCCAGTACAAGACTTTTTCTATTTTCATTTTCTTCTGGAAATGGGAACGCGTTGTGATATATGGCATAATGACTTTGGAATCATTGCGTAGTTTTCAAAGTAGCCCTGAGTGTTAGAACTTGTTTACGTATTTTTGCTGTTTCATGCAGCGTGAAAAAATATAATTGAGCAGTGCCTGTTGACAGGCGCTCTCCCTGCTTTCTAATCCTTGAACTTGACAACCCCTGCTTTCGTGGCAAAAGAACAAAAACCCTGCTTAATGGCTGCAGATGTAAACACTTTTTGTCCCTCAGATTCTTGCTCTTATCTTTTGTTGCCCAAAACTATTGCCCGATGCTTTTGATTTTTCATATTAGTGATTGGGAGAGCTATAAAAATTCACGTGTGTGTGTGTTTAAAAATATAAGTTTGCTATACCGTCATTCCAAACACTCAGCATTAACTACCATGTGATTATTATAAATTCTGTTTTTTTAGTTATCTTCTCCAATACATGAATTAAACTAGTGGTTGATTGAGATTTGGGGTCTGGTCACTCTTTAGCATGACTGACTTTTTGTGAGCTTTTAGACCACGGAAGCCAGTTCAGTGATTCTCTTTTCTACACCACACCAGGTGCTGGATATTTGGATGATGTCACCCTGGCCACTGCTCGTCCCGGGCCTGGGGTCCCTGCAACCTGGGTGGAGTCCTGCACCTGCCCTGTGGGATACGGGGGGCAGTTTTGTGAGATGTGCCTCTCAGGTTACAGAAGAGAAACTCCGAGTCTCGGGCCATACAGCCCATGTGTGCTTTGTTCCTGCAATGGGCACAGTGAGACCTGCGACCCTGAGACAGGTGAGCCGACAATCTCTGGGGCGGCTGGACCTAAATAATTCTCTGTAGCAGATGGGTAGGAAATACTCACTGTGTTATTTGCTTGTGTACTTGCATGTTTTCTCATTCCCGCTCTCCAAATAGGTGTTTGTAACTGCAGAGACAATACAGGTGGCCCCCAGTGTGAGAGGTGTAGTGATGGATACTATGGAGATTCGACCACAGGCACCTCCAATGATTGCCAGCCCTGTCCGTGTCCGGGAGGCTCGAGTTGTGCAATGGTCCCTAAGACACAGGAGGTGGTGTGCACCAACTGTCCTACTGGCACCACCGGTACGTCACCTTTCTGTCTGCTTCCAGTGTTCCAGCCTGTAAAACACCTTGGGAAGAAAGGGCTTTAGTAGTTTCTGGATTTTTTTTGTTTTGTTTTGTTCAATGATTACAGGTTTCCTAGTAGGCAACAGGTTTTTTACGGATTTATGACTAGCACGTCAGACACTAATAATAGCTAACATATTTATGGTCGGGTGCGTTTCTGAGCACTTCCCCATGTTCTGCCTCATTAATCCTCACGACCCTGGGAGGTAGGTTCTGCTAGTGTCCCCATGTTCCAACTAGGGAAACTGAGGCACGGAGACACTAAGTTACATGACTAAGGCTGCAGGCGAGGCATTGGAGGAGCTGGATTTCAACCCGGGAATTCTAGCTCCAAAGATGATGATCACTGTAATATACACCCCCCCCCCATATGAGGAGAGCCAAAACTTGATTTTTAGTGTGTGGTGCTGTCCTTGATGTTGGGATTGTTGCTACAAAGTGGTAATTTTTAAATTCTTTGCATTCTTTCTCTAAACAGTCCTTTCAGTGTATCAGAGCCCATCGCATTTAGTTGGGAAAATATGTTTATTTTTTATAGTTTTGGATAGGCCTGTGTTCCCATTCTCTGAGTTTCTTTCTTTGGGATAAGAACATGAAACTACATCTTCCCTAACTACTCACGGTGCCGCCCAGGGCTGACTGACTGAGGAGACTGAAGTTCACTGGTGACCGTTCTCCTTCTGCCATCGACTTCTGCCCCCAAGGAATGGAGAGGCTCTGGCCAGGCTTCAGAGATGGCCTCTGACTCCATGACAAGCTTTTTGTCCCAAAGATATTAATACAGAGCATGAAAATAAGTAAACCAGCAAAACACTGAGATGATAATCTGGATCTCTTGCGTTTCATCAACACATTCTTGAATCACTGGGAAACAGCCAAACGCCCCGTCTTACTTCCGCCGCTCACTGACCCCACACCAAGCTCAACGGAAGGGCAGGGCAGCGCGGAGATGCAAATGGTTGCTTAAGGAAGTTGAGGCAATAAGGAGTCAAAATTAGGGTAGAATTACATAGTTTTTTACTCTTCCCTGCTTTTCTATTAAAAACCATGGCCCCGCAGAGTCTCGCGCAGCCTTCTTCAGCCTCACTGCCCACCACCCACTCGCTCACTCGGCTCCAGCCCTCCTGGACTGCTTGTCCCTCAGAGGTGCCAGACTCGGCCGGCCATGTGCTGTCCTCTTTCTTCAAACTGCTTACCCCGCTTCCTTCTCCCCAAACCTCACGTTCCTTGGCCAGCTCCTGTCTCTTCTGTGGGGTTGGGTTGAAACATCACTTTCCCAGGAAAGCTGCCCTCTCTGGACCCTCCCTGCCTTTTACCCCCAGCTCAGAGGGCCCTTTCCTTCACTGCTGTGGGGTCTGGTAAATATCCCACTTAGAATACCTACTCTTAGAAGTGCTTACTATACACTCATTTTGTTGTTCCACTGACTGGGTAGATGGCAACTGCGAAACTAAACAGTTAAGCAGAGTGGAGCCATTCTCATGTCGATACTAAATAATACAGATGGCGGATCGAGACTATTTGAGATGGTTCATGGAGACATGAGTATGATATAGGAGATCTATAGCAGGTTTTGCAGTTTCTGAGGTTGTTAATTAGGGGGTAGAGTCTGTGCGAAAAGCAGCATAGACCCTATAAAAAATAATGCCATCACTCTTTAATCCTGTATCCTGCTGTACTATTTTCATAGCACTTTTTAAACCACTTGATATTTTTCTGTTTATTTATTTGTTGTCTATCTTCCCCCTTCATTCCTCTACCCCTAGTTTACGCCATGTGAGAGCAGGGACTTTTGTCTGTTTCATTCACTTTTGTCTGTTTCATTCGCTTTTGTCTGTTTCATTCGCTTTTGTATCCCTAACATGGAGAATAGGGCTTGGTGTGTGTGTGTTTGTTGAATGAATGCAGATATTTATTAAGTAAATGAATAGAGGATACAGATACAAGGTAAGATGTTCTTCACTTAGAAGACTCTTTAAGGATACAACTAACTACCGAGAGTCACGTATCTTTATGCATCACATGGGGTAAACTTTCACATTTCATCTTCAGAACAGTCCCTTGAGGCACATTAATAATAACCTTTATTTTTAACAAGTTTTTGAGTGCATGGCTTTGGGAATACAAAGATGCACAAGGGTGGTCCCTACTCTTCAGAGGCTGAAAGTATGGAGAGAGGCTGACAGTGTGGTTAGCTCAAATAAAAGGACACGCACACACACGAGTGCTAAAGGAGAAACGACACCACTCCCAGTGAGGGGAGTGACGAGAAGGAAAACTTGGGCTAAAAAAGGCACATAACATGCCCAACGTCATATGATTTAATGTAGCCAGAACTTGAACCTGCCTCCTAGACTCTGAGACAAAAAGTAGAACTGTAGCTGCCGAGGATATTTCGGAGTGGGCGGTTTTCATGGGCGGGCTACCATGTAGCAATGTGTTAGGGTTTCTACCAGGTTTTTTAAATCAAGCATTATTCAAAACAGGTTTTATGACATTTTCAATATGGATTGTATCTAGAATAGCTAAATTATCTGATGCAACAGCGTAGCTGGAATGCTGTCTTCGTCCTAATCTGGAGAAAGATCTCGGGTGTGGGGCTGGTAACTATTTACTTCAGAGACAAGAAGGGCCCTCAGGTCCCTCTTCTCTCTCAAAGTCCTATTTCTGCCCCTTGTGCCCCACCCTCAACCGCCTTTTCTGCTCACCTCATCAGTGGTCTCCATTTGCCAACTGCAGTGGTCAGTTTTCAGTCCTCATCTGACCCCGGTCTCTCGGCAACACTGGGCACTGTTAACTGCTCACTTTGCTCCAAACAGTTTCTCCTCTTCCCGTTTTTGACACTTCCCTCTCCTTGGCTTCCTCCCATTTCTCTTCTCTTGGGTCTCCTTTGATTACTTCTGATTCGCAACCTAGGACTTCCATGTCGGCTTTATCTGTATTCTCCCCTCCGGTGAGCAGACCTCATCTTTAGCCTTCAAAGCCTGTCTGTGCTACAGGTGCACAGCCTGTATCTTCAGCCCTGACCTCGCTCTCCTGACCACCGGCTACCTACTTGCCATCTCCACTTGGATGGTGGGCTGGCAGCCTTCCATATGCCTCTCCACATCCATTCTTCCTTGTTCTCCATCCTTATGAGACCTGCATGCACTACCTCTAATGGAAGCCCTCATTCAAGTTCAGGCACAAACAGGAGATCAGATCAAAGAGGGGGGGACAAGGGGGAAGGCAGAGTATTTATTCCAAGGCTCTTCCTCTGTAGGGTCCTTGTGGTTTGGTGACCTTAGTCAAAGTTCTCAGCTCCTGCCAGGCTGCCTCCAAACAGCTCTTTCTAGTAAAGTTAGAAACTATTAGGTTCTGGTAACTGGCCCTTCCACCCACCCCCTGAGGCCCAGGTTACGGAGCCTCCCCCCACCCCTGCAGTCCCTCCAGATACTACACTGTCCTGTGGCTCCCCGCTCTGCCTGTACTTCGGTGGACAGTATCTTTACCAAACTCTCCTCAAGTCTTGCTGATTTGAACGTGCCCATTGTTTCCTGGTGGGATCTGGATTCAGATGGCTAAAGGAATTCTCAAATTTCAACAAATCCAGGCTAAATCTTTGATTTCCTCTGTCTCCAACCCCAACACTGTTCCTTCCCCAATCTTGTTCATCTCAGTAAAAGTACTACCGCACACCTAGCTGCTCAAGCTAAAATCCTAGGCATACCCTGGATTGTTCTTTCTTTCATTTCCTAGAAGCCACCAACCAGCAAGCGTTACTGGTTCTATCTCACACCTTTACCACTCTCCCCTACTTCCGCTGCTGCCACCACCCTGGTCCACCCTTGTGTCGTCATCTGTCCCTGCTTCACTCTGCTCCCCTACAATCCATTCTCCATACAGCAGCCAGCATCATACTTGGGAAATGCCAATCAGATCGCATCACTTTTAAAACCCTCCAGTACTGTCTCCGCTGCACTTCAGGTCAAACCCAACTTCCTTCTTGTGAGCTCCATGGTTGGCTCTTATTGCTTCCACAAGCTGGTCTTGCTTTTCTGGAACATTCTTCCCTTGGATATTATCATAGCTGGTTTATTCTGTCTTTCCATTGCCATCGCAAGTGTCTCCTCTTTACAGAGGCTTTCTCTAACCACCCCATCTAAAGTAGCCCTCACCCTGTCCCTCTGTCACGTCAGTCTGTTTTGTTTAACTTCTTTATGCTTCTCTCTAACTAAAGTGACCTCATTTATTTATGTCTGTGGATTGGCCTCCCCCAACTGTATCATAAGCTTCATGAGAATGGAGACCTTGTCTACCTTGATCGTCACATCATCCTGACAACCTAGAATCTGCCCGTGTATAACAGATGCTCAGTACCTAGTTGTTGAATGAATACATGAGCAGACTTCTGTTTCTCTGGAAAGCTTAGACTTGTCCAGGTCCTGTTGGTTACAAAGACATTAAGAACCCAACTTGAGCTAATAAAGGTGGGGAAGTGGAACAGGAAAGGTGAGAAGTGATGGGTTTAGTACAGCAGAAAGGGCCCTGGATCCTAGCTCTGTCTCTCTTACTATCAGCTATTTGGTTGTGGGCAAGTTACTTAATCTCTCTGTTCCCTTAACTGTAATAGAAGCGAGCGGCAAATGACGATCTCCAAGTTCTCTTCTAAAACGCTCTGATTTTTTGCACATTGGCACTGCTCAGGCAAAGATTCACACACACCTTTTATATTTTAGGAGAATGACCCAGGCCAACCCTGTCGTGTAGAAGATTTATATTTATGGTGTCAAGAGCCACCTTTCATCTTTCTTAAGATTGTCAACAAAAACAAACATATGAATGCGCCATCCCTTGGGACTGGAGAGGTTTATAAATCCTGAGCCTGACTCATTTCCCAAGCACTTTTAGTGCATGATTTCAGGTGATCCTCAGAACAGGTGAAGTCAAGTAGGCACACCAGCTACTCGCTTGCTATAAGGAAATGTAGATGTGCCCGAGGTCACTCCACCGGTCTGGCACAGTGCCGGGTCAGCAGCCCAGGTCCTCTGCTCTCCTGGGCAGGTATCTACCTGCCATATCCACTGCGCCATGTTGCCTCGCGTCCGATGGTGACACTAGACCATTTGTCACCACTGGTAATGTGTAGCCAGTAGCACCAGCAATGTCTGAGGCCTTTCTCTCAGCTCATCACATTGTCTCGTGCCCAGGTAAAAGATGTGAGCTCTGTGATGATGGCTACTTTGGAGACCCTTTGGGAAGGAACGGCCCTGTGAGGCTTTGCCGCCTGTGCCAGTGCAATGACAACATCGACCCCAACGCCGTCGGCAACTGCAACCGCCTGACGGGAGAGTGCCTCAAGTGCATCTATAACACGGCCGGCTTCTATTGTGACCGCTGCAAAGATGGATTCTTCGGAAATCCACTGGCTCCCAACCCAGCAGACAAATGCAAAGGTACCCAGCCGTCGGCCAGTCACAGCCGTACTCGTTTCTTCTGAGAATTCATTGTGTGGGCACTTTAAATGGTTACAGATTGTTTGGTCTAAGGCAGCACCGTTCAATAGCAATGTAGTGCGAACCACTTATGTCATTTAAATTTTTCTAGGAGAGACATTAACATAAAGAGAAACAGGGAAAATTAATTTCAACAATGTATTTAACTTAATCTAAGATGATCATTTCAGCAAGTAATCAAGAATTAATTGTTAAGATGGAAATCCTTTCTGTTTTCCATACCAAGCCTTCAAAAGCCAGTGTGTTTCACATTTGCAGCACATCTCAGCGAAGAGCAGTCACATTTCAAGTGTTTGATAGCCACCAGTGACCGGTGGCTGCAGTTTGAACAACCCAATCTAAGGGATAGATTTGTACTGTTTATAGTTTGGGATTTCTCGCGGGTGATTTGCGTCTTGCTGTCTCTGTCTCCCCACCTTAGCCTGTGATTGCCATCCCTACGGGACCGTCCAGCAGCAGCGAGGCTGCAACCCCGTGACCGGGCAGTGCAACTGTCTGCCTCACGTGACCGGCCGGGACTGTGGAGCCTGTGACCCTGGATTCTACAACCTGCAGAGCGGGCAAGGCTGTCAGAGGTAAGGCACCAGGTACCTTTGCTGGAAGTAACCTTGGCTTTTCTTACTGGAAGAGATGAATTTGGGGGGCTCACATTGTCCAGGAATGTCTTGAGTGCCTGATGCAGGCAAAGGACCCTACAAGGCAATACTGGGGAGCTGCAATGAAGCTAATGGGAGAAAAGAGTGGAATACAGGGTCACCTGAGCAATTTTTTTTTTTTTAAGATTTTTATTGGGGAATTGGGGGATGGGAACAGTGCTGGGGAATTGGGGGAAGGGAAACAGACAAGTTGCGGTCGTCTTGTTCCTCAGTCTAGTTGTGGAGGACGTTGCTTCACTGGCCCAAGTTGGCATCATCATTGTTAAAAAATACAAATTATAAGGCCCTTGCTGAGAGGCTTAGAATCAGAAATTCTAGAGTGGCAGTTGGGGAATTCCTGTTTTCAAAGCTCCTGGCCAGTGTCTGTGTAGTTGAAGAGCCACTGGGAGTGGTTTTTGCAGTGGACTAGCAGTGTCTGTATGGGTTAGGTTAGAAAAAGAGGTTCTGAATAGAACGCAGGAAAATTACTCAAACCTCAGGGGCTTAATAGCCTTTAACATTCTGCTTTCTAGTACAAATTCCATCAGTCTATGCTGAAAGGGAAAAATAGAGTTTGCTTCGAGTCTGTTTTGCTTGCCTGAGAAATGTCATGTGTTCGTTTCAGGTGTGACTGCCATGCTTTGGGTTCCACCAACGGACAGTGTGACATCCGCACGGGCCAGTGTGAGTGCCAGCCTGGCATCACCGGTCAGCACTGCGAGCGCTGTGAGGTCCACCACTTTGGGTTCGGGCCCGAAGGCTGCAAACGTAAGGGGCGTTGGTGGCATAGAGCTCTAAGTCTCCCCGAATTCCCGTGAGAACCGGAAGTCCAGAAAGGACTCTGACCAGCTCAGCCTACCCGCGCGGCCCAGAGTCAGGGCTGCTGCTAAGTCACTATAGATGCTTTAGTCATCAAATATTACCCTTTTCTAAAACTCCAGGGGTTGAGAGCTTTGGTGGTTTCTTTGCAACCACCTTCGATATGTCTTTTTTTGGTAGTGTTTCTGATTCTCCCTTTTTTCCAATCTTTTATTTTTCCAAAGAAAAGCCTCCCTGTGATTACCAAGCTTTCCTACTGTGCCTAGTAGAACTTTCTATTGACCCCTTTCTTGGTGCCGATAGTGAAACAGTGAGGGATTCTGAGGGATTCTGCTCAGACGGTGTTTGTTCACTTACTGGCTGCATTAGCGTCCCGCCCCTGAGGCCCTTTTGGTGTGCTCACATCTAAACATCTGCTGTCCTTGGCATAAACACTTGCCTGGAATTAGGCCTCAGAACAGTGTGGGGTTTTGCTTTCTGAATTCCTTCATTTCTTCCCTGGAATGTAGCCTAAGTCATTGACTCAGCTCAGAGAACAAAGTGAGTAAACAAACGATAAAATAATACAAAATAAGCGTTAGCATTTGGGTTTTCTAGCTCCTTAGTGAGAGAAATATTAAACAGTGGAGAGATGAAGGTAGAGATGAATTCTGAAAGGGCACGGATGAGTTTCATAGACTCATTTCTATACTTATTATGTAACATGAACTGTGCCCCTCTCCCAAGGATGCACACGTTGCTTTAAAACTTTCTTTTGCCATGAAAATGTCTGCCTTCTCTGCTAAGCAGACTTAACCATTTCAACTCTCATAAATCAGCCTGTTTTTCAAAAACAAAAAGTCTACTTACAGTGATTGTCCAGTCAGCTTATTGACACAGACTGAGTTAAAAGACAGCACACCCTTCTCTTCCATATTATGCACTCTTTTCCCTTTACTCTGCAGCCTGCGACTGTCATCCGGAGGGGTCTCTTTCACTCCAGTGCAAAGATGATGGTCGCTGTGAATGCAGAGAAGGCTTTGTGGGGAATCGCTGTGACCAGTGCGAAGAGAACTACTTCTACAATCGGTCTTGGCCTGGCTGCCAGGAATGTCCAGCGTGTTACCGGCTGGTAAAGGATAAGGTAAGCTGTCAACAGTGCACTCGTTCATTCACGTATTTATTCACTCATTCATTCGTTCATTTGTTCAATAGACATTAAATGGCTACTTCTGTGCCTTAAACCCTGGAGAAACAATGGTGAACAAGATAGACACAAGTCCCTGTTCTCAAAGACTCGTGTTCCAGTTAGGAGACAAATAATAAAATTTAGATAAAGGAATCCCAAGATAAGTGCCAGAAAGAATACACACGGAGAATGACTGGGAGCGGTGGGAGGGGGGAACGACTTTACAAAAGGCTCCTCTTAGGAAATGTACTTAGGTGAGATCTTAAGGCTAAGAAGGAACAAGGCAGGCTTTTCCCGGCAGAGGGAACGTGGGTGCAGAGAGGCCTGGAAGCTGGGAGGGGTCGAGCCTGCTGAGTGAGGGGGGAGCAGTTTGTGAGAAGGCTGGAGAAGTTGGGAGACACAGCTCACGTGACACCGTGTTGACCATAGTAAGGAATTTAAATTTTATTCCAAATCCAATGGGAATGCACTGAAGGGTTTTAAGCTAGAAAACCCAGCTTAACCTTTTAAGAGGAACACTCCGACTTCTGTGTGAAGAATGATGGATAGAAGTGGGGCAGAAGGGGAGGCCTAGACTGACTTGGATGAATATGTGTATCGGGGTGGGGGGGCATTGGGGGGTACAAGGATTGGGAAAGAGAAGAATCAGGGTGAATCTTGGGGTTTTTGCTTCAGGTAGCTGGAGGCATGCGATGACTCAGAACAAACTTAAGAGGAAAAAAAAAATCAAGGGTATAATTTTGGATGTTAAGCTGAGATATGTATCAGAGAGCCACGTGGAGACAGCAGGAAGGAAACCTAAAACATGAGGGAGAGGCCAGAACTGGTGTTTATCAGCACGTAGTGTTTAAAGTCAAAGGAATGGGCCTGATGGTTTTTGTGTTGGAGCCAGAGAAATAAAGAAAAACTACCCATGGTATCTATTTGCAGGTAGACATGAGTGGGGCGTATAGACCTGCCCGTTACAGGGTGCCCTCTGATTATAATTCCTGCAGGAAGTATAATCGAGTTCTTCAGGAACACTTGTACTTCCTACCTTTCCCTTTTCTTCCTTCCTTATGTTCAGGTTGCCGATCATCGAGTGAAACTCCAGGAATTAGAGAATCTCATAGCAAACCTTGGGACTGGGGATGAGATGGTGACGGATCAAGCCTTTGAAGAGCGACTCAAGGAAGCCGAGAGAGAGGTTACGGACCTCCTTCGCGAGGCCCAGGATGTCAAAGGTACACATGGTCAAACAGTGGGTAACTCAGAAGGCAAACCGATCCTCAGAGGTGGCTCCTAATTCAAGGGGAATTCATATGGTTTTATAAAATTTTCTCAATTTTTAAACTATGTGTAGAATAGGAATTATTTTTCAAACAATATGTAAAAATACAAGAACCTATCAACTTAACATTTTAAGATGCAATAAGCATATGATAATTCTCACAACACATCAAAAACTATTAGATGTTAAAATTCCAAGTGTTGAATAAATCTGTTCCATTACAAAGTGTTTTAAAATAGTTTTTAAAAAATCATCAAAGGTATGCATTTGGGGTGTGCATTATTTTAAGGAGAAAATTTAAACTTTGATTTTTTTTGTCATTCTAGTGAGTGAGAATTTATTTTAGGTACTGTTTCGTTTCCTTAGAAGTATCTTTTCAGACTACTTCATAAGGAAAAAATTACGGTCTTCAAGTATTGATTGAACAGCTATACTGAATATATAACACTTAGTATTTACAAAAGTAAAGATTAGAAATTAGTGCCTACTTATGAAATTTTCTGTTTAACTATCCAACAAATATGCTAATAAAAGAGTACATATTTTATATATTATGTGCACATTTAATGTCATTTGCAGTTCAATAGCTAAGTCCTTTGGACATTATCTGATGAGACTAATGATAAACAGAAAAGGGGTTGACTTAAGATTTAGAAAACAATTTATTTTAAAATATTTTATTGACCATAAAAGAAACTGAGTTTTTGAAACTTTGAAAGTAAAAAATGTTATTTTATTTTATTTATTTATTTTTTAATACTTAATTTTTAATTTTTTTTATTATTAATTAACTTATTTATTTTTAGGTTTTCTTATTGGGGAATTTGGGGAGGAGAACAGTGTTTGGGAATTGGGGAAGGGGACCAGCCAAGTTGTTCTTCAGTCTTCGTTGTAGAGGGCGGCAGTCACCATCTGGCTTCCCGCCGGCAGCTCATGACCTCTAAGCTCAAGGTGCTGTGTTCAATCTTAGTTGCAGGTGGGTGTAGCCACCATTCCATGCAGGAGTCGAACCAGCAGCCTTGTTGTTAAGAGTGCACGCTCTATCCACTGAGACATCCGGGCGGCAGCTCAGCCCAAGGTGCCGGGTTCAGTCTTAGTTGCAGGTGGGCATAGCCCACCATCGAACAGGCAATGTTGTTGTTACACCAGCTGAGCCATCCTGCCACCTGTTGGCAGCTCAGTGACAGCTCAGCTTGGGTGCAGCGTCACTGGCCCATATGGGAATTGAACTGTCGTCCCTGTTGCTCAGAGCTCGCACTCTTAAGTTAACTCTTAACCAACTGAGCCACTCAGCGGGCCCAAAAATGTTATTTTAAATCATTTACTTTTTAAATCACTTTCAATTTTTATGTCTTCCTCTCTGAATTAAGCTTTTTTCTAAATTTGGACAAGTCCTTTTGTACATGTATTGAGTGCTTATAGAATGCTGGGCATTGTGCTAATAGAACACCAATAATGAAAAGATGAATAAGACACTTCTCCTTCTATTCAGGTGCTCGCCATCTGGCTGAGGTCACTTTTGATCTGGGGCTTTCCATCACTGAGATACAGGTGCTCACAGACCGCACAGTAAATGTGCGTTAACATTAGTACGCTTGGGACCACAGTGATCAACTTCCCTATTGAGTGCATGTACCTGTGTCCATTTGGAATTAGACATGTCTCCCTGTCAGAGTACAGGTCCACAAAACTAAATATATTGCCTACTTCTTGTTGTAAATATCCCTACTACGTAGAAGTTTGATTTTATAAAATTGTTAAAGTAGAGAAGAAATTATTGGGTGCATCTGCTTTTGGCCAGTTTGTTTAATTTTTATATGCGAGTCCAGAAATTGTCCTGGGAGGTAAAGTTCTAGAAATCGAAAAATAACATGAGAGATCGGTAATAGCTTATGTTAACTTTAGGTGTTTGTTTTGATTGTTACATTTGAAGTCTTAGACGTAGATAAAGAAGAATTTAAATGTTTCCTCTTCTATATAAACAGTAGTCAGGGGTAGGGGTAGGATGTTCATTTTTCAGCAGCAATGTTAAGACACACATTTTGCCATTGACATATATGGCAGGACAAGTTCACATCTGTCCTGCCATATACGTTGAAGAATTGAACGTGGAGTTACCATTCTTGGGTGCCAGTCAGTCCACCTGAGAGATGGGGTTTGCACACAGGCCTGCACCTCCAGCACGTATGAGTAGTGAGCGGGTAAGAAAGGGAGGTCAGGCAGTACCCCTCCTCGGCTAAGGTCTTCATCTCTGGGCAGCCCCAGCTACACCCAGCTACCTTCGGCCACCAGGACTACTTTCCTCTGCCAAGCAGGTGATTCTGTTACACACAGGCTGTGACAGGAGCCATGGCCATCATGCTCCCCTTGAGCCACCTGAAAGGTGGGGAGCCCGATGAGCTGCTGCTTCCCATAAGTTAGGGAGACCATTGTGAGGCTGGGGTTAACATCCACTCCGACGTCGACCTCACGCAGAGTTCCTGGCTGACCTTTCCTACTTAGGTTCAGACCAGCCAAGAATAAAAATATCCTCGTAATGGTTTATCTTTTCAGACTATCCCTAAGTAGTCATTTATAGTTTCAACATGTGTTTATTCTGCAGCTTTAACAGGAGATTACATGATGCAGTTGGGTCTTACATTTAGACACATAGCATTTGAAGTGATTATCCCAGTTAGTATCTGACAAGAGGAAAGATAACCTATGTTTCTCTGAAGAACTATCCAGAGAGATTGATATCTGTTACATTCTGCAACCTCTAAAGGGACGAGGCTTCCATAACTTAACTGGATGCTTATGCCTCCTGAGTCTAAATGATTTTCTGTGATTTCGGCTTGTTTTTATCTTTGGTATTTTCTTAACAATCTTTAGCTTATCAAAGACTTGTTTAAGTAATCATCTGAGCAGGGCCACTGGAGATAGTCAGGCAAGAGTTTTGCACGTGGATTTGGTGGCCCTGCTACCAATTGCTGTTTTCCAAACCTGTTACACATCTTCATTGATCTTGACTTTGACCTCTCATCTTGCTTACATTCCTTGGAAAATTTAGATGCCAACACTGAGCATCATGCTGAGAATAAGAACTGGCCAGTTTTGAATAGGACTTACTTAATGGTTCGTGTGTATTAATATAACCTCATGACATGTGAGAATTTTAATAATGACAGAATTATATTTGCACGGGCTTATATTTATCTTTTGATTTATTAGGATCGGGTATGAGGTTTATGTTGAACAGGCTGAATTCATAAACAACAAGTTGAAGAACTATTCAAAATCAGAAATCAATTTGGAAGAAATTATACGATATGCCAGGGGGCCTGGGGGTAGCAGAGAAACTCTATTTAGTTTAAGATACAAAATGAACTTAATTTGTCATACTTCAACATCTGAATCTATTTTTTTCTAGTTTAGAAAAATGTCCAGTTCTCAGGGCTAGCAGTGCTTTTAACAACTTTGCATTTTTTTTATGAAAGCTGGCATGTGCAGGAACATCAAAATCTTTCCTTCATCAGACATTTCTTGGGTATCTTCTCTTTGCCAGTCACTGTGTAAGACTGGGATATAGTGTTGAGTAAGAAAGAGGACAGACAGACAGTGTGATGCATGTAACTAACAGGAGGTGCGACCGGGCTCAGTAATGACTGAACAGCACTGTTGATGGGCTTTAGGGATAACTTGTCAGCAAGACGCCGTGTTTGGAAGAGTAAAGACACGTAGTGCCTCGGATTTCATGTGAAATGACATGACTCCACCCCCCCCCAACCCCCTTCAGATAATTTATGTACCTTCTTCTGCAATGCCATTTGCAGACGTGGACCAAAATTTGATGGATCGCCTCCAGAGAGTGAATAACACCTTATCCAGCCAAATTAGCCGTTTACAGAATATCCGGAACACCATTGAAGAGACTGGAAACTTGGCAGAACAAGCACGTGCCCGGGTAGAAAGCACAGAGCAGTTGATTGAAATCGCGTCCAGAGAGCTTGAGAAAGCGAAGGTGGCAGTTGCCAACGTGGTGAGTGACTTGAGCCCTAAGGTGGGGGCAGGGGAGTCCCTTGGTGATTTGTAGCAAGTCTGTGGCTGTCAGTGGAGTGCTTCTTCAGCTAAGTTGTGTCTTTTTGTCTCAAAACATGGAGCAAGAAAGCCACATGGCTCATAGTAGTCATGAAATAGGTATCAGGAACTGGATACAAACCAAAGGACATATGGCTCCTAGTTTTGTTCCTTCTATGGCACTAGGCAATTGAAACTTCCTTTGTCCTTTACTGAAAATAGAAGCAATATGCTACAATCAAGGACACTGCTATGAAAGTAAAGATGTCTGAAATTAGGAAGGAGCTTTCGTTTTGCTGAATGACACTAATAAACATTTAGTTTTGACACTTCCTTTATTAAAATTAAGTAACTCAGTCCTTTAAGATTAGTGCTTTTGTTTGTTTCCGCTTTAGTCCATCACTCAGCCTGACTCTTCGGGGGACCCAAACAACATGACTCTTTTGGCAGAAGAGGCTCGAAGGCTTGCTGAACGGTAAGCTCCTGGTCCCTGGTTAATGGTTAAATTACGGCTTTCCTTATGGGGTGGCCATGTCGCCCCATCCTGTACCCACAGACCCTTTCCACAGAACCCACTTTTGCAAAGTTTGCTCTCTTTTCTGAAATGTTATCAACTACATGTATTCGTTTCTTCCCTTCCCTTTGAAATTGGAATATTTACTTTGACTATTAGAATATGATGGTTCGAAGGGAAATTATATTTTCACATCTGAAAGGAAACCATAATGTTTTTAGATGAGTCCAGAGCAGTTACATCGGCTTCCTGCTTGAACACGTGTTCTCTTTCTGTCCTTTGTAAATGTGTGTGCCCCGTGTAGTTCAGTTCATAGTTTCTTAGCTGGGTTTTCTGATGAAAAGAAGACAGCTGGAAACATTACAGAAAGCACCCAAGAAAATTAGGTCTTGGAGATCAATTAAGTCTGTTGTACTTCCTATGTGAATTTTGAAGGACAGTTTACCATACCAAAAAGAGTGGCTACATACTGCAGCGTGACATTGTAATATGAAATTTTAGAGCTAAAAAATTTTAAAAACCCTTAGCAGCTACCCAGCTAACATGCATTATTTGGCTGGAGTCCTTGTTGATGTGTTTCTTGCCGTTTGGTGTTGAGTTGCTTTTTCCTGGCCAGTCATTAGGTTGCATGTGCGAAATCTGAATAGTCAAAGCTATTTCAAGACTATGTAGTAACTGAACCAGAGTATGATTTAAAAGATTAACTCTGGGATTTGTGTTTATGAGTTCTTGGTAGCATACATGGTTTCATATGTAAATTACTCTTAAGCAATTATAAGTAACTTTTTAAAGAAACATAAACATTTGCTCCTATACATTTTATACCATTCATTTTCTTGGAAACTCGTTTCCTCAGATCACAGAATGTGATTTGTAAACTCAGGTTCACTGAGATGACTGCAGAATTACAAGATTTCCCAATATTTGTAAAACTCTGCCCCCATTAGTCTATGTATATATAATAAAGTAGCATCACCTAAATTGTACTTCTTTCCCTATTAGATGGTTCTGTTTCACGGTTTATTTTTTTCTTCTATGTTATAGCCACAAACAAGAAGCTGATGACATTGTACGAGTAGCAAAGACAGCCAATGATACATCAACTGAGGCATATAATCTGCTTTTGAGGACGCTGGCAGGAGAAAACCAGACAGCGTTTGAGATTGAAGAGCTTAATAGAAAGTGAGTGTCATTTAAAATTGGCTTACAGCTCTTCAGTTGTTCTTGTAAATAACACCAGTTCAATGAAAAATGAAATGCTGGCGTGTTCAAGGCATGCATTTATGCAGTAAGATTTCTATTATTAATTGTACTTTTGAAATGGTGCCATAATTAGAGCAGGGTACATAAAGCCATGGAGAATTTATTTGATCCAGTTCCTGTAACTGCGGGGGAAGGTAACAAGACTAGCCATGATACTTAAAATTCTGATAAATGAAAACGGAAGAAGAGGAAAAAAAAATCATAACATAGAGAAAATATACTTGAGCTACAAGTATTTACAAGGTGTCCGAAATAAGAAAGTATAGGGGAACCCCTATGTTATAAATAGACGGGATGAGATGAAATAAGCACTTCAGCTATGTCGGTATTAAATAATAGCATTTTAATCTGGCGTTTCCTTTGAGGTTTTGGAAATACCGTCCCAGTGATTTAAACTATATTGAATGAATCTGATTAGTATTAAGATGCCCAAAGCAACGGAGTTTTCCATTAAGTCCCATCTTTTGTTCCTTAGGTATGAACAAGCAAAGAACATCTCACAGGATCTGGAGAAGCAAGCTGCCCGAGTGCACGAGGAAGCCAAACGGGCCGGTGACAAGGCTGTGGAGATCTATGCCAGCGTCTCCCAGCTGACGCCTGTGGACTCACAAGCCCTGGAGGTATGGGGTTGACAGCCTATGTGCATAGGGCTCCAGTTGTCAGTGCCAACACACACACACACACACACACACACACACACACACACACACACTGGTTTCTATCTCCACTTTTCTCCAACTGACTCACTGGCGAAGTTGACTTCCATTTTAGATACGTTAATAGAACTTAATGAGGTAAAGAATCCTGTGATTATAAACATTAAACAACAACGACTACTTTAGTGATGTGAACAGTTGCCCCTAAGTCTTTAATATAAATCCAGATGACAAGGTAGTTGGATTAATTCAAGCAGCGTACAGCTGTACCATTCCTCCCAGAAGCTACTAGGTTGAGAATGAGAGAGAAATAAAAGAGAATGGTTTAAATGAAAGAGCTATAGCAGAACTAAAATATTTGGGGATTGGTAGTGTTTTATTTCATCTGTACTCTAACCATGAATCCTCATAACCAGGCTCTGGAAAAATGGTATTTTTTTTTTTTACATTAAACTTAAAATTTATTAAAAGTTTCAGTTCTTAAATCCGAGGCGTTGACTTGGTTTCCACCATAAAGGTTTAGGTCTCTTCAGACATGTACATGCTGTATGAGTCCACATATACAAAATTTGAGAAGAGGCAAAACTAACCTATGATGATAACATTGGCAGCTGCATTGCTGGAAAGGTGGGTGTGGAAATTGACTGGAAAGAGATACAAGGGAATTTCCTGGGGTGGACAAATTCTGTATCTTGATTGTTGTGTTGGTGACAGGTAAACATATATCAAACTAAGCTCTGTGCATTTCACTGTGGGTCAAGTATGCCTCGATTTTTAAAATAAGGCCCATAATATTGTGACCTGTGCTGTCCTTTTAAAAATATCTATTGAGCGTTAAGTATTATAGCGTTCCTAAGCCTACCTGTTCATCCGTTTAATTGTTTTGCCTAAGAACGTAGTGATCGTACTCACTTTTCACAGAATGAGGCAAATAAAATAAAGAAGGAGGCTGAGGAACTTGACCGCCTGATTGACCAGAAGCTAAAAGATTATGAGGACCTCAGAGAGGACATGAGCGGAAAGGAGCTCGAAGTAAAGAAACTTCTGGAGAAAGGAAAGATCGAACAGCAGGTTGGTTTGATTTCCAGATTGCTTCATTTCTTGAGGCAAAATTCGGAACCGTGCAAGTGTGAGCTGTGCCCGTGGTGTCACCACAGTTGGAGAGTCAGCAAACCACATGGTATTCCGAGGAGGGCCTCCTGCGATGCCCTAACCTGCGGGTGCTGGCAAGTCCCCTGCTGGTAGCCTGGAGGTGTCTGGTCTGTTAGGAGAGTGGCGACCTGCCTTGGAGGGTCTGTCCTCTGATCTGCCATGTGTTTGCAGACTGCCGACCAGCTCCTAGCCCGAGCTGATGCTGCCAAGGCTCTTGCGGAAGAAGCGGCTAAAAAGGGACGAAACACCTTACAAGAAGCCAATGACATCCTCAGCAACCTGAGAGGTACGGACGGGTCAAGGAACGGCGCGTGTGTGTGCTTCCTCCACAAGGGCAGTTCCCTTGGTTTTTTTTTAATTAAATTTTTACCATGAGATACTCTGAACGTACACAATATGAAAGATGACACAGTAGTCCACCCTTATCCATGGGGAATACTTTGCCAATGGATGCCTGAAACCACGGATAGGACCAAACCCTATATATACTATACTATGTTTTTTCCTGTACATATATGCCTATGACAAAGTTTCATGTATAAGTTAGGCACAGTAAGAATTAACAACAATAACTCATAGTGAAATAGAACAATTCTAATAATACACTGTAATAAAAGGAATTGAGTGTTATCTCTCTCAAAATACCCCATTGTACACACATATACATATATGTAGATGCATACATATCCAGTGTGGACACTGGATAAAGGGATGATTCACGTCCCGGGTGGGACAGAGCAGGGACGGTGCGAGATTTTATCACACTGGTCTGCATAGCATGCAGTTTGAAACTTATGAATTATTTATTTCTGGAATTTCCCATTTAATACTTTCGGACCATGGTTGAGCATGGGTGACGGAAACTGCAGAAAGAGAAAGCGCAGATACGGGGGGGCCTATCGTGTAGTCAACTCCAAATCCCTCTCATCCACATTCAACAGTTAAATTTTTACTACGTTTATTTCATCCCCCAACGCCCACCTTACTTTTTTCATGAAGCATTTCAGAGAAAAATCCCAGAGCGCATGTCATCTTAGCCCTGCATACCTTTGTATGAACACCAAAAGAAAAAGGGAATTTTCTTATGTTAGGATAACTTATAGAACCTAAATATGCCTATTTAGCTGACTGATGTTGGTAAACAGATATTCTTTCATTTTCTCTGCCAGATGCATCTCAGTCTTTTTGTTTCCTTTCCTCACCCAGATAAAAAAGAAATGCACTCAATTCACTGTGTAGCCCTGGACTCACCCCCTGATAAAATAGCCACAGGCTCTGTAAATATGGAAGCTTTATAGGGTGGTGGTTGAATGCGGGGTTCTGGTGTCAGGGGGATTGGGTTAGAATCCCCCATCTCCCTCTTGCTGTAATCTTTGGGGAAATTATCTACCTCTTTAATCCTCAATTCTCTCACATGTAAAGATGACGTAGTGCCTGCGTGACAGACACATAAAGCTCTTGACTCAGTACCTAACACATATTAAACAGAAAGCAAAGTGCCACTTTTAATATTGCTTGAGATGGTAGTGATGGCATAACTCTGCACCCTGCATGAAAATACCTTTTCCAAGTCAGAACTTGCTTTCGACAACCAGATGTTCACGCCTCTGACTCTTCCCCGTAGAGCTGTGTGCTCTCAGCCTTCTGAGATTTCAGTCCATGCCATTCTTCATTCTTCTCCCCTGACTTCTTCCATGGTTCATAAAACAGAATCCAGTGGCAGCTGCCTGAAAAGGTTCCCTGTGGGTTTGTGGAGAGTTTAGTTCAGGTAAATTCTTTGGACTTGTTTCAGACTTTGATCAGCGAGTGAACGATAACAAGACTGCCGCCGAGGAGGCACTGAGGAGGATTCCTGCCATCAATCAGACCATCATCGAAGCCAATGAGAAGACAAGGGAGGCACGGCTGGCATTGGGCAACGCGGCTGCGGACGCCACCGAGGCGAAGGACAAGGCCCACGAGGCCGAGAAGATCGCTAGCGCCGTCCAAAAGGTGTGTGCGTTCCTCTTCCCAAAACAGCCTTTGCTCGTCTGTTTCTCTAGTCATCTTCCAGCTTCTTTCCAGATTCCTGAAGCCCTCGCAGATTTTTTTCCTCGACTCCCGTAAAATTATCTGAAACCATCCTTGTCGTTTATTTTTTTACTAAGCCTCAGAGTACGTAACACATTGATGGAGAGGGACACTCATTGAAAGGGCCCTTGACTCTGAAATCTCTACTGTGTCTCAGTGGCAGGGTCTGAGTTGTGAGGAGGTAGATGGCTTCAGAGACCCATAGAGCCCCCTCCTACAAAAAGTGAGGCTCGTCCTAATAAACACAGTTCTTTGACCTGGACAGTTGAGTCTTTTTTTTTTCCCCCCAGTCTTGTAGAGAGTTCCAAGTCAGTACAACTTTCAAGCCACTCATTCAAGCATATTGCCGTATCTTATCCCCACCCATTCAGGATTTCTGTAGCTACAGGATTCTGTAGTGACAGGATTTCTGTCACTGCTGAATTCTTTCTGCTCATTGTAAAGAATCATTTCTTTAGGCTGGCTTGTTCCCACTTAAAGGTCAACCTATTTGGGTTTTTGTTTTTTTTTCAAAGGAGAGATTGGAGCTGATTCTAAAATTATGTTTTTGAGAATCACACACATTTTTTAGTTTCTTTAGAACAGTTGGTTTTGGATTAACTGTATTGTATAAAATACTCGTATTTCAGGATTATGTCCTTTTTGTGCAGTATGATGAACTGCCAAGTAGAACAAGGCCAGTCTGAATTTACATTTTTTCTAAGTGAAAGAGTCTGATCAATATGATGTGATGGAAAGTGTACACCATTTCAATGTTTAGCATTTGCTGGCTGTGTGAACTCAGCTAAAAATGACAATAGTAGAACAGGAAGTTTTAAGGATTAAGAGGAGACAAAAATAAATGATAACAAGTCAACATACAGCATAAATTACTATCCTGTTCTTTCTGGATCGTATTTTTGAGCTAGTTTACAGATTAAGGAGTGGGAACATATTTTAGAAAAAGGAAAGCTTTTCATTTGTTTCATGAGCCATTGTTTATTTTGTGCCCAGAATGCTACCAGCACCAAGGCAGAAGCTGACAGGACTTTTGCAGAAGTTACAGAGCTGGATAACGAGGTGAACAATATGTTGAAACAACTCCAGGAAGCAGAAAAGGAGCTGAAGAAGAAACAAGAGGATGCTGACCAGGATATGATGATGGCTGGGATGGTAAGCTATTTTGGCCTATTTGCTCATGTGCAAGGTGAAGGGGGTTGAATCAAAGAGTCTCTCTCACATGCGCTCCTTTTTTGTCGTTGTTGCATTTTCTAGTCAAGAATTGGGTTAGTAACTTACATCGAAGACAAAGAACTTGGATCTTCTGCCATGTTGTTGCATAATTGTCCTGTCCCAAAGCTCCTCTCAGTTAAAAGCAAAACATTGTTTTGCACGTTTGGGGTTTTAGGATATTTAAAAGTATGCATTCGTGTTTTTGAATGGATCATTCATAGACAGTATAAAATAAAAAAGGCACACAAAGGGATGCAATGAAAAGTTGATTTCCGTCCTCCTCTTGTTCTCCCAGCCATCTGCTCCCGAGAGGCAAAGACCAGTTTCTTGTGTAAAAGGACATTTTTGAAGCTGACAAAACATACTAAGCTTACATCCAGTTTAATTTTTCACCTTTTGCGATAACTGTGTATACATAACACTCTTGGTAACAAAATGGACTTGTGCCTGCATGGCCCAACAAAGAACTAGGGTCCATTTTCCTGTGTTATGCCATGTTTTGCTTTTGAAAGACTTTAGTGGAGTCACTATGGAAATATTCCTTTCCAGTTCCATCTGATTACAATCCCCATAATGACAGACATGAACTTGTTTAATTGTGCGCTTTCAGTGCAAAGAAGAAACCCTCCTTCCATTCCTGTTAAAAAAAAAAAAAAAACAGGCCCTTTTTTGTGGGTCATTTTCACCCTGGGCTAGAAAGGAGAAATATTCAGCCAGTTAATCTAGGTAACAAAGACTCTAGGGGAATTGAGAAAAGGAAGCATCCCTGGGTAAACACCTTATTTTATTATGCTATATCTCTTTTTTGTTGATTTGTTTTGGACTGTCCTCATTTTTGGTACCAAGGTATGACTCAAGTGGAAATTCCCATATAGTAAAACGATGCATTT
>NW_017731372.1:785430-800524 GCF_001890085.2 Hipposideros armiger
TTTGAAGAGCATCACGTGATGATGGAAGTTTTCTGAGAATAGGACATTTCTGATAAGTCCCTAAGAGTGTCCTGAAGGATATGTTTTGGGTCTAAAACATAGTTCTCATGCTCATTCTTTAAAAATAACTTGTTTCTGCTTAATGGGTTTTGTTCTGAATATACCTCCATGCATTCTTGAGTGAGAAGGTGAGAAAGGAGATAATATTGATCTTTGAAATAACAAGTACAGTCAGTGCAGGCGTACTGGCTGCCTATTCATGACTGTTGCATGAATTAAAAATAGCAGCCTCCTCACCATGAAGATAGGACCCCGACCCCCCTCCTCCCCCTGAAAAATGAAAACCTGCAGTGAGAGATTGTAGTCTCATGAGTTAGGAAAGGGGAAAGCATATGAAAATTAGGTTTTGTTGGCTCACTGGGGAAGGAAATAGTTCAAGAAGATAAAAATACACCATCAGGACTGTTTGTATCATTCAACCTTCCCCCTCCATGCAGGCTTCACAGGCTGCTCAAGAAGCCGAGATCAATGCCAGAAAGGCCAAGAACTCCGTCACCAGCCTCCTCGACCTGGTGAACGGCCTGTTGGAGCAGCTGGGTGAGTAGCCATGGAGTCACGTTAGGCCTCCTCTGAATTCGTTGTACAGCTTTGGAGTTCTGATATAGTTGGCTTACAAGCAGATAGTATATATAGTGTGAATATTGTGTGACCTGAGTCATGACTCTAGGTTGTATTAACTCAACAGATACTTAATTAGGTCCTTCCATGGCATCTGACCTAGGTATTGGCATCTGACTGGTACAGGGACTGAACAAAATTTTGAGGATGTGCTGCCAGCCTGGGTGGCTCATTTATGGTCGAGGTTTATGATCCAATTGAACAGTGATTATTCTTAGCTCATCCTGCTGTCAGACTGTGTTTAAAGGATTTAAAGTGATGGATTTCAGCGATGGGATAAAGGAACACTTTCCACTGGTCATGACTTCACTGCCTGGCATTCTCTTCATTGGCTAATTTAAAGGATAGTTTGATGAGATGACAGTTTTTATGCCAAAAGAGAGAAAAGGCTTGGTTTTTTAAGGAAACCTAAGCATACGGACACTCTCTTTTGATCCAGTTTGATAGGAAAGAGACTTCATGATAAGACAGATGTACTTTTGTCACCAGCCTTGGTTATAAAGTCGCAGTAACAGGCTAGTCAGTACAGCTTTGCAGCGAGACGTTATATTTTCATTTCCTAGCCTTTAACATTTGGTCACTTTTTTGGGGGGATGAGGGGTGTATATTTTTTGTCTGTCTCAAATGTCAAGAATAATAAATTATGTGCCAGCAGATGGATTTTTTAAATGAAAGTCACCTAGAAGAGGTAGCTTTTTGTGGCAGAAAGAGCTAGATTGGAAAATTCGTCAGGCTTGGGTTAGAATCTTTGCTTTGTTGCCTGAAAACTGTGCAAACTTGGACAAATTACTTACCATCTGAGAATCACTGATGTAAAATGGTCTTGTGGGAGCCTAATCAAGTGCTGATTGTTGTGGGGCTGTCTGCTTTCACTTGTTGTAGAAGCAGTTCCTTTCCCAAGAACCTCTTTTTCTTGCTGATTTTAAAGTGAAGTTTTGCTGAAATGATTTCAGTGTTCCAACCTGGCCATTCCCCATAGGAGGACTCCTACAAGTGTGTAACTCCTGAGAGTGGGACGTCGCTCCCAGAACCAACCCAGCTTGCCTGGAATCTAAGCACTGAAGGCTTAGGGTTCCAGTTTAAAGATTTTTACTTGCGTTAGATGGCACTAAAATGACACACAGATTACCTATATTAACATGAAAAAGCTATTAAGTGTTACCAGATGACATTCCAGTCCACAGCTCTAGAACATGGTAGCTGTGTATTTAGAAAACATTTCACAAAAACCATTTTATCGGGAAAAGAAAAACAAACAAAACCATCCAGCCCAATATTCATTATATGCTCTAGCCTGTTCCTGCTGAGTTAGGTCAGCGGTGGTCCTTGGTTTGCATTGTGTATGCCCTAGTACCACATGAATAATCGGCTCCAAATAGCTAAAATAGCAAAGTCACGTTTGCAGGCCCCCTCTGCATGGTGGCAGCTGTGGGGTCTTCTTTATAAAAAGGCTGATGGAGGTACCCGTGCAATGAAGTTATAATTCTTAACCACATGCGTCTGCTCTTTTCTGCGTCCTTTGGGACTCTACAGGGCAGCTGGACACAGTGGACCTGAACAAGCTCAACGAGATTGAAGGCACCCTGAACAAAGCCAAAGATGAAATGAAAGTCAGCGATCTCGACAGGAAAGTGTCTGACCTGGAGAACGAGGCCAGGAAGCAGGAGGCGGCCATCATGGACTACAACAGAGATATCGAGGAGATCATGAAGGATATCCGCAACCTGGAAGACATCAAGAAGACCCTACCGTCCGGCTGCTTCAACACGCCATCCATTGAGAAGCCCTAGCGTCTTCCGTTGGGGCTAGAAGGCAGCACTCCCCGACCGGGGAGCCAATGTGAGGCCACAGAATGCCTTAACACAAAGACATTTTTCAGACCCCCACTTCTCTGCTGCTCTCCACCACTGTCCTTTTGAACCAGGAAAAGTCACAAAGTTTAAAAGAGAAGCAAATTAAACATCGCGAATCGGGAACAAAAGGGTTTTATCTAATAAAGTCTCTCTTCCACTTTCGGTGCTCCCTTCCCCCACACTTTCCCTTCTGAGTTGTTTGAGGACATGGCCCCCTACATTACATGAGCACTTCGTGGGAGCCTTGCGTGCCGGGGCTGAGCAAGTCGCACCCCGTGCCCCTCCCAACCCCTCGTTGATACCAACAGAACCTCCGTAGTCTCAGCACTCTTTGTTTCTATGAAGGAAAAGTTTAGCTACTCATCGTAGCATCGTGATGGCCAGTATTTCCAGTCTATAGATAAAGAAAACGCATCTACACCTCCTCCCCCCATCCCGCCTCCTTTTAAGCAAAAGGAGCTAAACATCCTGTGCCAAACAAAGGTATTGGTCTTTTCGAATGTCGAGCGCCATCACCAGTTGTGTGAGCTATTTTGAGTATAGGACACGGAGCCATCCACGGGTAAGGATGCAATTACGTGCGACAGTCTCCTGGAGACTCGAGACTGCAGAAGTAGGCTGAACATTTTCTCATAGGTTAATAATTGACTAGGAAAGGAAACTTTTTTTTCAGATCTTGGAGCAGCTGGTCATTTAAGTCTGGATGGGGCAGCTTGTACTCGCCAGCAAGACATCTTTTGATATTCCTATAAATGGAATGTATACAGAAGAAATAGGGATATGATAACCACTAAAGGTTTTCTGTTTTTGTTTTATTTTTCAAAATCTAATTCGTAGAGCTTTTTTTTAGGATGTTAGTATGGGAACTAGTGTTATCTGGCAGAGAACAGTTGGCCCCTAACATCTTGACAAACAAGAGAAAAACAAGCCTCCTTGTCCTAGTCTTGTCTAGCAAAGGGGTAAAACCTAGGTACAACTTGTATGATCAGGAGCCCATGCACCCGTCTTTCTTGCGCTGGGGAGAGATGAAACTTTTGACCCTTAGCACTCCATTTTCTTCTGACGTTCCCATCTTTTAGAATCCCTCAACACACATGGTTTGCCAAACCTGGTGGCAAATACTTGCACTCAGTACTTCACCCAGCTGCCAAACACCATCTAGTTCCTGCACTTTGTGCTTTAAACCCACTTGAACCCTTCCCCCTAAGTGCAGAGGGCAGACGCCTTTGTGGAGTTTCCTAGTGGGCTTCTCAGCTTCTGATCCTCGGCCCTGTGGTTTTTTTCCTAAGATCACAGTGTGACGTCTCCCTGCACACGACCCCTTCCTCCTAACCAACCTGCCTTTGAGATTCATATATACCCTTTTAACACTATGCAACTTTGTACTTTGCGGGGGGAAGAAACTATTATCTGAACACTGGTGCTATTAATTATTTCAAATTTATATTTTTGTGTGAATGTGGTTTTTTTTTTGTTTGTTTTTGTATCATGATTCTAGAGTAAGGAGTTTATGTAAATATACTTGGTCCTGTTTCTAGAATGGCACTGCCTGTTCACGTCTCCATTTTTCCTCTTCACTGTCACAGCGTATCTGTATAGCTCCTCCCCTTCCATCTGCAGTTCTTTGGATTGTATCTGTTCTCCACTGCTTCGCTCTTTGCCTGGTGTCTGCAGCACGCCCGTTCTCTCCCATGAATATCAGCCTGCTTCCCTCCACACACAGCCACCGTAAAGAGGTACCTCGAAACCCTCTTCCGTTGCAGCCCTCGCGATCCCCAACTACGGCACGCTGTTGCCAGGCTGACGGGACATGGTAGCATGAGGACATTTCGCTGAAGGGTACCTTCAACATCAGTGTGAGTCTAGCCAGGAATGAGCTAGAAGTGCCCTGTCGGCAGTGGTTTGAGCTGGATGGGTCCATTTTATGAGAGATTGCCTAAGTACCGAGAGCTCGCAGCATCAAGAAGAGTGCCACAGTGAGAGTGGAGAAGCCGTGGCATTTGGCTTTCCCCCTTGCACACCGACGTCTCCTCTTGCACACCAGAGCTGCCCACGGATGCGTTGACTTGGCGCACCCCAAAGCTTACACTGTGTCGCTTTTCTCAGGCTCTTCTAGTATCCCAGGAGGCATGGCTCGCTCTTGCCAAGTTTTCACATCAGTGTTTCCTAGCTAGTTCCTCTTGTTAAGTGGCCACATCCTCACAGATATGTTGGTCAAGGTTGCTGGAAAAGGACTGAAGACAGACTGCTGAGGTCATTTTCCATTGAGTCTATGGGTTAGGTTCACTCCAGTAAGTCGTAGGCCACGGTGAAATTTTTTTGCTTTTGTTGTTGCCTTTTTTTTTTTTTTTGCTTTTCTCCTCCATCTGTGTGGTATATTTTTAAACAGAATTTTATTTTTAAAATAAAAGTTCTTGAAAAGATGATACCTTAATTACACTCCTGCAATATAGCCATTATTTTATTGTATAGTTCCAGTTATCTGTATTCTACATAATAAAACTGACAGGTGGCTGCTGCAGAAAGCTGGGTGTCACGGGGAACGCAAACAGCTGTTCCCTAGAGTTTTTCCTTTTTACTCCAAACAGTGGCCTTTTGACATGTGCCTTCACTTCCGCTGTTTGCCTTAATCTCAACAGTCTTGCTCTCCAGGGTGGTGAATAAAATGCAACACTTGGCATTTTTTTTATGTTAAAAGAATAAACCAGTATTTTATTTATAATAAAATCTGAATATTTGTAACCCTTTATATGTGGTGTGGCTTCAGTGTGATACTGGGGGCTTAAGATGTTTGAAAAGGTATGATGAACGTCAAGCTTCTCTATGTTACATATTTTCTCAAGAACAGTCCAGTGTGTACGTGTGTGTGTGTGCGTGTGTGTGTGATGTTTCTTTTACCCTTCTCAGATTGGGGTACTTTGGTATAGTCCAGAGGTGGGCAAGCTTTGTCTGTACAGAGCTAGACGGCAAATACGTTAGGCTTGCAGGCCATACATTCGCTATGACAACTACTCCGCTATTGTAAGAGGAAAGCAGCCATGAGCAACATGTAAACAAACAAGAGTAACTGTGTCCCCATTGGACGATTTGCAAACACAGGCCATGGGCCTTCTGCTTAGTTTGCTGCATCCTCTGGTATAGTCTCAACACTTGATGAATGATTACTGAGGACGATTTACATTTTTTCTGGGCTTCCTAAATTAGCAGCTGTATATAAAACTTGTCATTCCACCTCTTAAATATGCACGTCTTCAGCGGAAGGTAATTTCTTCAGAGGATGAGAAGTACTCTCAATCACACATAAAATAGAAAGAAAAGAACAGGTGAGTAAGTACGTAATGTGCTGGACCAGCATGCCAGAGGTAGCTCATTGTACCTCAACCCATCTGAAGGGCTGACCCAGCTGGAGTAACCTGAGACCAGGTGATCAGAGCTGGAACTGCAGAGTCAGCAGGTAGGCTTTGGTTCGCTCCTCAGGGCTCTGTTGATAGCCCTGTGTCCCTGTAGATGACCTGCCATCTTTCCAGTCTTATAAATCATTATAACTATGTAGCCTTTAAAGAAAACCCTGACCTCTCCCCACTGGACTTCCTCAGAGAGAGCTTTAGAGAGCATTACTTACTGGCTTTCTTTACCCTATGCTTAGTCCATTTGTAGGATCTGTTTTACAGTTCCTGTGTAAGAGCTATGAGTGGAATTTTAAAAACTTGCTCCTATACCTTTTGTTATTTCAGGGTCAGCGGCATCTCAAAAGTTGGTACCAGTATAATGTGATTCAAAATATCCCTAAAGGCTTACCCCTTAAATAACCACCCCAGCCCCTAATAAATCTGAATTCACCAATTCCATCCCATTCAGCTCGAAATGGAATGCCTGGAGAAGACCCCTGGGGACGGAGGAGAGTCACGAGGTAGAAAAGCAGGTGGCACCTTCTTCCTAAGGTGAGGAAAGACCCGGCCCAAGGAAAGATCAAATCTCTCCAGGCCCATAGCAAGGGCGTTGTAAATGGTAGATAATTTTGCGTGTTCACACTGAACAGTTTTAAACGCAGTGAGTGTTTAATAGTTGGAGTGAGAAATAAACTGTTCAGTTATTAAACTATCTCTCCAAGGCTTCACTGGTTCCAGTCATCAACTCGAGTGCCTTATATTTGTACTGAGTCTCCTAGAATAATTATACCTGCTCTACACGAATACATGAAATTCTAAGTGGAAATTAAATGCCTGCTTAACAAAGGGAAATATAGAGCAGAAGTCCAAAGAAATGCTAAAAAGTCCCTGATTGGGAATTCAAATGCAAGAAAATCAACATTTCGAATGTTGTAAAACCTCCTTGTCTTTGCTTAACTCTCCTCTCTGCCTGGACTGTCCTTGCGTTCCCCTCCCCAGCATAGGAACGCCTGAGGTCAAGGTGTCACCTCCCCTGTTGAAATCGGCCAATCCTTCCTTGTGGCCACCGCCCCTCTCAACCTTGGACTAGCTTCTAGCATGGCCTTTGGACACGTGTTTATCGATCAGGTGTCTATCACCCACCTCTGACGTCCACCTCCCTCCCAGTCCCCAAGACCCCTGCCTGTGTTATTTGCGTGTCGGCGTCCTCAGGGCTGGAAGGCATAGTAGTCACAGGTTGTCTGAATAGTGTGAGATAACCTTTCCCATCTGCCTTTTCTCCCATTCCTGTTGCTTTTTCCCTGCTGTGAGCAGAGCAGGAGGTTTGTGGATCCTTGTGAAGGCCTCCTTCCAACGGAATCCTGCTCCCTCAACACTCCCACCTAAGCAGGGGTTTGCAGGAAGATAAGCAAAACCGCCTTCACCCAATGGCACAGCACACACCACACGCATAGCTGTGCAGCCGGCAGCCAGCGGTTGGATCTGGTCTGCAAGGCCTGTGTCTGCCTCCCAGGGTCATGCTAGCCAGCCCCAGTGCTGTGCGCATGTGTCTGCGTGTTTTTCCCACAGCCCCTTCTCTTGGTATCTCTGGCTTCTGGCCCAAGTTGTAACGTTAATAATTCCCCTTCTTGTTCTCTAACTCCTGGGAATGGTCCCAGTCATTTTAAACGGATTAGTTGGGGTGTTCTCCAGTTTGCCTATGTACCTTAGAAAGCCTTGTGATAGAGGCCACAGAGGTATGGCTTATGGTTAATCAAGGATGGTTTGTATTTATTTCTATACAAAGTTGAGTATCAGGTCATGATCAAGAATGCTGCTATAGCATTGTTCCCACAATAATGTCCAAGTCCATTTAAGTGATTTCCTGTGAAACGTGCCTAGCCATACCTTTGAGGACCACACTTCCATCCCCCCATAGTCCTAGTAATGAAAAATTCTACTTGAACTTCAGACTGACACTCCTGGGGCCCATCCCGTGGTGTCTGCCCTTACGCTGAGACCTGTCATTGCAGTAACTAAAGGCAAAAGGCATCAAATTTTGTGTGGTGGCAACAAGTGTTAAGAATTTGTAGCACAATTCCTTTCTGAATATTCAGGGGCCTCCCTGCTAGGACATACGATCCTAATTTTCCTTCCTCTTCTCTGTTAACTGATGCCGGCCGTTTCTTCCCCAGATGCTCTTTTCCTCCTGAGCATAGGTTCGTGCAGCATAAGCACAAGTCCAGCAGTGAGCAGAAATGTCTGGGGAGGATGCGCTGTCATGTGGATTACACCTTCCTCGGTTGCTGAGCCAGCGTCCAGGCTAAAGGCTCAGGGGAAACAGCTGTGATTTCGGTGATTACATGTTTAGCGTGGTCAGAGAAGTGTGTGTTCCAACTCGCTGATCCCCCTTGGCTCAGACAGTCTGCTCTCTACGCTGTCTCGGTCAAAATGATACAGAGGCTCAGACCCAGCCAGAGGTAGGAGTTTTGCCATGCAGTTTTCAGATGGGCTGCCCTCTTTCATTAAGGTTCTGAGGACTTGGGAAGGACACGCACAATCCAGAAAGCTTGCACTGTATGCCATGTTTGAAGCGGCATCTTCGTAATTATTTTTGCTCATTTGATGAGGATCTCCATTTGACCCATAGGAAATTCAAACCATGGTTCTGTTCCATTACTCAAACTGCTCTTGCAGCCTGTTGCCTTATTCTTTCGTGATATTTTTGATCCATTTTCCTTTTAAGAACCTCTATTGTATACATGTATTTTATCATAAGCTTCCTCAAATCCCTTTTTTGGAGAGATCAAAGCAGGATTTTAATATATTAGTAACTTGCCCACTATTAGGGAACCAGTTAGTGGCAGAACTGTGACTTGGAACCTGATTGTCCTCAGACAGCCTGGACAATATACACCACCCAGCTCACACCCCTCACCTACTGTTCCTAGCTTTCCCTCCCTTTCGGTTCCCTGATATGGTTCAGGAATAAGGAGCATGAAGCTGGTTCACCTGCCCTTTACCTCCACCTAGTTTCCTGTAATGTTGCCATCTCATATAACCATGGTCCACTGATCAAAACTAAGAATTAATATTGGTAGACTACTCTTAACTAGTCTTTTGTCTGTTTTTAAATACCTTCTTCTTTAAGACCCCCATTTTAAAAGTAATACCGAATTTTAAAACAGAAAATGAGAACTCTTAGCATTAATAACCAAGCTAGGGAGCAAAATAGGAGTGTAGATTCTGAAATAATTGATTTTACTTTTGTAATTCACACCAGACTCTCCAATGTATAACATATCCATAGTTAATTGCAAATAATAATGTCATTAATCTACTTGCTCAAATGTCCTTAAAGTTTCAAAAGAGATTTTTAAAGATCCATCAGAAGGAACATATCAGTTCATGATAATATGCCACAAATTTGAATAGTGATTAGAAATAGGAGATTTACTTATTACGAAGGTTACATTATTTTATGTTATTACATATGTTTATATACAGAAAAAATGGCAAGAATAGTCCAAAACATTCTTTGATACTCTTTACCCAGATTCCCTAAATGTTAATATTTTAATGTTTTACTACATTTGCTTTTTTGCTGCCCTCACTCTTGTACTTTTGCTCTCCCTCTTTGGGGAGAGAGAGAGAGAGAGAGAGAGAGAGAGAGAGAGAGAGAGAGAACTTTCAAATTGCAGACATGTTGCCCCTGTACCTATAAATACATCAATGTGTATTTCCTAAAGACAGGGAGCTTTCTTACATAACTACAGTACAATTGTCCAAACCAGGAGATTACCATTGATACAATACTATTATCTACAGCTATTATTCAGATTGTACCATTTGTGGTAAGCAGAATAATGGAACCCCCAAAGATGTCCAACATCCTAACCCCTGGAACCTGTGAATGTGTTAGGTGACATAGTAAAGGGGAATTAATGTTTCTGATGTGAATCAGCTGATCTGAAAATAGATTATTTTGGAGTATCTGGGAAGGCCAATGTAATCATAAGGATTCTTGTCATTAGAAGAGGGAGGCAGAAAAGGAGGTCAGAGTGACGCAAGGTGATAAAGACTTGGCCCATGCTGCTAGCTTGAAGATGGAGAGGGGGCAGGAGGCAAGGAAATGTGGGCGGCCTCCAGAAGGTGGAAAAGGCAAGGAAATAGATGCTCCCCTAGAGCCTCCAGAAAGGATCAAAGCCCTACTGACACCTTGATTTTAACCCACAGAGACCCCTCTCAGACTTTTACAGAAATATAAGATAATAATAAAGTTGTGTTGTTTTAAGCCATTAAATTTAGGGTGACTTGTTACATAGCCGTAGAAAGCGATTACACCATTTGTCTCAATAACGTCCTTTATAGAAAAGAAAATCTGAACTCATGTGTTATATTCGGTAGTCATGTCTTTTTCATTTCCTTTCATTTAGAACAGTTCCCAAGTCTTGCTTTTTATTTTATGACACTGACATTTAAAAAAAAACCAAAAAGTTACTTTGTAGAATGTTCTTTGTCTAATGTTTTCTCTTGATTGGATCCAGGTTATGCATTTTTGGCAAGGAGATAATAGAAGTGATGCTGAATTCTTTTCAAATCAGGAGGCACGTAAGTCATTCCTGGCAACGTTAATGTTGGCATTTGATTGGGGTGGTGCCTCCTAGGTTTCCCCATTGTAAAGTTACTCTGTTATCTTTTATAATTAATGAGGATCTTATGAGGAGATACTTTGAGACTCTATAAATATCCTGCTACTTTTTTTACTTTTACCCACTAGTTTTAGTATCCATTGATGATGGCTGCCAAATGCAGATTTCCTAATTCCATCATTCTTTCTATATTTAATAATTGGCATTCTACTGTGAGGTAGAGCTTTCCCTTCACCCCCATTTCACATACACATATATGTATACACACATCTATATGTATGTATATTAATTTATATCATTTTAAAGTCATGGATTCCTATTTTATTGAATGGGTTACGATAAGTTGTCCTTGATATTTATTTTGACTTTTAAATGTCCTGTACTTGGCCAGTGGGAGTGCCTTAAAGCTGGCCCCTGTGATCTTTTGATACAGCCCATCGTTCTTTGAACATGGTCTTACTTTTGGCACATCAAGACATTTCAGGTGCATCTTGTATTTTCTCTGCCCTAATCCTGGAATCAGCCGCTTCTCCAAGGAGCAAAATTAGGTCTTGTTAATTCTCAAAATGCCAATAACCCCCACCACCAACAATAAAATTGACCATGAAATGGATGCAAAACTGAAAAACAGTGCTGACTTTTTTTTTTTTTAAGCTGAGCCATCCTGCCACCTGTTGGCAGCTCAGCGGCTGCTCAGCTCGGGCCGGGAATCGAACTGCTGTTGCTCAGAGCTCAAACTCTTGAGCGAGCTCTTAACCAACTGAGCCTCTCGGCCGGCCTCCAGTGCTGACTTTTAAGCAAACTGTGCATCGGGCTAGCTGGCTGTGGACCTGGCCTGTTGTCTCCCCACAGAGGGCTGCCTGTTTTATGCATTATCGACATCGTTTTGGAGCACCCATTGCTCTGGCAGCCTATCTAGTGCTGGTACCCAAGGGGTTTACACTGTGACAAAGGCGATTATTGCATTGCTACTTTGAGAAAATGACTTAACTAGGGAGGCAAGAAAACAAAACATAAAAATCGTACAAACAAAAACAGAAGAAGACATATCTCTTATAAAACAGGAATATATCAGCATGTTGGTAAACAAATGCACAGGGACATTTGATTTAACTATATACTTCATATATATACATAATATGTATTTTGTATTTTTTATATTTATATATTTCTAAAATATATAATAAATGTTTATATATTATATATGTATTTATATATAAATATATGAATGTTCAGGACTGTTCATCACGGGAAGTCTCTGAAGAACAAATTATGTTTGTATGATGGTATATTTTTAGCTATGTTGGCAAGAATATGATCTGGGAAGTGGGCTTGGGGACACTAATATGAAAATGCATGGGCAGAGAAGTCGATGATGTGCGCCTGCATGGTTGGGCTTTCCTCCCATCCATCGCTCTCTGTATTGAAGATATTCTGGGACCCCAGCCCTGTGGCCTCCCACCCCAGGGAGAATTCTCATGCTCTGTGTTCGTTTTCCAGGCTCTGGTTTTTTATTGATTATTGTTAGTTACTCTTGCAGTGTGATGCTGTCCTTTCATAGGACAGCATGGCGAAGTATTTGTTTCAAACTCTGATTGCTTAATTGAGGCTGTGAAGAGGTGCCTGGTTATTAATCAGGGCCCAGACAAGAAAGATCTTGCTATGTGGAGATCCAAAAGGTAGTTACCAAACCATTGGTAGCCTATTGGTGTCTCCTTAGAGTCGAAAAAAGAAAACTATTGTGGCTTTATTGTGCTCTTGTGCTGAGCTTTATGAATGTGTAATAAAGTGAAGTTTGTATTCACATAGGACTGTGGGCTCAGAACATCTCCTAGAGCAGTGGTTCTCAAAGTCAGCCCCTGGGACCAGCCACATCTGCTTCTTAGAAATGCACATTCTCATCCCTGATGTTGAATAATAATGTATGTCAACTATAATTATATGTACATATAGTCACAGGATGTGGAGTAGAGAGTGGGAATGGAGTCAATGGAATTGTAAGAGATAAGCAGGATATCGGGGGTGGGAGGGCAGTAGATGGGGGAGGGAGGTCGTTTCTGTGCAAAGGGTGAAAAGGATAACTATTGCAATGTTCTGTACACCAGAAACTAACAATAAAAAATAAATAAATTTTAAAAAAATGAAAGAAATGCACATTCTCAGACCCCACTCCAGACCTATTGAGTTAGAAATTCCGGGGTGGGGGTGGGGCTGTAATCTGTGGTTTATCAAGCCCCCTCCAGGGGATTCTGATGCTAACTAGAGCATCAGAGAGTGCTATGTAGTGGTTCTCAACAATTTTCTGCCTTGTGTTAACCTTCATTGCGGGTACAGCCTATGCATCTGCACGTTGGACCCAACCAGGCGTCATCTTCACTTTCAGCTCACCTTGCTAGGAAACAGGTTGTAACGTCTTTGAATTGGGAAGAAAGGAGTTCTTTGCGTGCCTGTGCTAATTACAGTATTAGAGACGGCCAATCTTAGCTCTTCTCTTAAAACTTAAGAAACTCTAAGTATTTTATAAACATCGAGTGGGTTGATTAATCAAGACATTTCTCCTATGTGGTACAAAAGCCTTCTCAAAAAGCAGGTGGAGACTGACAGATCCAGTTTTGTAATCTTTTAATATAAGTATTTTCATTTCCAGTTAATTTCACCACTTTCCCCAAGATCTTCTAAAGAATCATTTGTATCTACTAGCTGTGAACAGACCAAAGATCATGAGCTAGACCAGACTTTTTACGGTTCATCATTACCACCTAATGCTCTGAGTTTGGTGAGCTGGCTCTGAATGGTTCCTCCAGCATAAAATAAAAAGAGAGCCCAGGGGCAGCCAATTAGTTCAGTTGGTTAGAGAGCAGGTTCATACACCAGGGTTGCCAGTTTGATTCCCACATGGGCCACGGAGCTGCGCCCTCCACAGCTGGATTGAAGACACCTATTTGACTTGAAGCTGATGGGTCCTGAAAAAACACACTGTTCCCCAATAAAATTTCTTTAAAAAAAGGGGGAGAGAGAGAGAGAGAGCCCAGTCATTAGTGGTGGGAGATGCATTTGAAATTAGGATAACCAGCAAATATACCTGAAGACATCAAAAGAAGTTCAATTTAAACCTCAGGCCCTGTCAAGTGGCCACAGCTCATGGACGAATTAGCTGTGTGCCCTCAGCTAAGTCTCTCAACCTTGCCTGTTGTTTCCCATAAATGGAGTTGGCACAACCTTACAGAATGGTTCACATAAGTGGGGAAGTTTGTGAAACTATACAAAATTTAGTATAGTCAGGTCAACTAAGTTTTCGTGGGGCCAGACCCTTATACAATTTGGGGCCTTCTTTTAAAAAGTATATGTAGGATCATGCATGCAAAAGTAAGCACAGAGCTGGGAGGGGGCCCATGAGCTCTGTCGCCTCCACACGGGAAATCCCACAACAGTGGAGCTGCTATATTTATTTTAAGCCAGGGGAAGGCAGAGCAGTTGCTTCCTTTATGTCACTGTGTCATTGGGCGTGTGCGTGACTGGACTTCCTTTCCAGGGCAGACACCTCAGCCACCGCCGTCTGGCCAGGAGAACCTGTTTGCTGTGCTCACTGCATGACGACTATGGGTGCGGCTCGGAGGGGAGTGCCCAGCCTCCAGAATGTGCCCAGCGGCTGCAGAATCAGACTTCAGCCCGAGGAAGAAAAAGCGCCCCAAGGTGTGGATTCACTGGGGCAACGGGGCATGGCTTGACTGAGCAGAGCCTTAGCACTCCTCTTCATGGGACGTTTGTTATCTTATTCATGGAAGAGGCAAAACTCACTTCTTAAACATCGCTTCTTAAAATAGAACTCCATCCACTCCTGTTCTCAGGAAAGTACATACCAGAGACCGTCCGATCCTGGAGCTGTTTGGAGTTGCTGTCACGCCCCAGCCTGCTCTGAGCCTACACTATACTTAGAACATGCACTCTGGGCAGCAAGGAAACAGACCCTGGCGTTTCAGGCAGGAACTGGTGCTCGGTTTGTGTTTATTAAAACAAAACGAAACAGCAGCAATCACAGAAACAAGGCTGTTTCAATTAGTTAAAAGATCTGAACTCTTAAGCTTACCCTTCTGAGTCTTTTTCTGGAGTTTGTGAGGTGGTGGAGGATAATAATAGTGTCTTTTATTTAGGGAGCCCATTTCACTGGGGACCCCAGAGAACCCCGTGGATATTTGCTCTCTTAAGAAGCACTGTGAAGAATTTTCTCGGCAGAAAACGCTGAGAGGAGCTTCAATTTAGAACTAGAATACCCGAGTTGGCTCCCTTTTATCAAAGGAAAATGAGTTTTGATAGCTATTGATCTAGTCATGAAACAGAACCACAGCCTGCCCACCTAGCATGCTGTGCGTCTATTCTGTGACTTTCTGAACTAACCTAGGAGAGAGGCTTGCCACCTCCCTGAATCATTAACACAAATTTCCCTAGGCCAAGAGCACAATGATGGTGCCAACTTGGGCCAGTGAAGCAACGTCCTCCACAACTAGACTGAAGAACAAAACGACAGCAACTTGTCTGTTCCCCT
>NW_017731372.1:801324-809431 GCF_001890085.2 Hipposideros armiger
CGAACCACGTGGATATCTGGAGAAGAGGTAGAGGCACTAGGAAGTCCGAAGTTCCCAAAGTGGAAGCAGCCACACGGCGGGAGGGGGGGGGGTGTGAACAAGGAGGACAGGGCGGGAAGTGGGGATGAAAGGGGACAGGACGCATGGTGTAGGGTCGTGAGGGTATGTCAAGGACTTTGGCCTTTACTCTGAGTGAGGTGAAATGCCATCGGAGGCTTTTGTAATCAGGTGTGAAGTGACCTGAATTACACTGTAACAGGAGTGCTCTGACTGCGTGTTAAGGTAGACTAAAGGGGACCAAGGGCCAAGCAGGGAGGTGAGATAGGAAGCTAGTACAGTAATCTATGCAAAATCCGAGGGGCCTTAGCTTAAGGCCACTGCAGAGGAGGTGATGAGAAGTGACCCAGTTCTGATTAGGATCTGCAGGTCCAGCGAGGCAGAAGGATTTGCTGTGGGAGAAAGAGAAGAGTCAAGAATGACCTGAAGGTGCTTGGACTGAAGGCCAAGAGAACGGGACGCCTGAGCCGGAGAGGTGTGGGGGCGGAGTCACAGGAGCGCAGCCTTGTGTTACAGCGAGGATGTTAATTACCCACCCAAATGGAGATTTCAATTAGGCAGTTGAATAAGAGCTTAAGAAGTCAGGAGAGCTGTGCAAGCAGACTAAAGGTAAAATGTAAAAGTCGTCAGCGGATATGCTTGAAGCTATGAGGCTAGCTGAGAAAACCAAGGAAGCAAGCGTAGATGAAAAAGAAATGAGGCCCACGGCCTGAGCCCTGGGTGGCTTCCTGTATGTGAAGAGGGCACGTCTGTGTTAAGAGGTCAAAGAGATGAGGAAGAGTCAGCAAAGGAGACCAAGAAGGGATGACGTGTGTGGTAGGAGAAAAGCCACGTGAGCACACGATGTCCTGGAAACCAAGGAAAGTGTTTTCAGGAGAAAGGAACGGCCAGTTATGTCCAACGATGCTGACAGACCCATGAAGATGAAGACTGAGAAATAGCCATTGGGTTTTCAGACATGGCAGTCCCCGAAGGCCTTGGCAGGGGCAGTTTGAGTGGAGTGGTTGGAATCAAAGGCCTGACAGCAGCGGGCGGAGAAAGTGTCTTGAAATCTGACTGCAGCAGCTTCAAGAGAAATCGGGAGGAAAGAAACTGGGGAGCACCAAACTTAGACAACTCTTGTTATTGATAAGGGAGACAACTCTAAAAAGTTGGCGGAAAAGTTGGGCAGACGCTAAAGCGTAACGTGGGCTCCAGGGCGTTGTTTTTGTTTTGTAACATGGGAAAAATTCAGAAGCTTAAGTAAAGCCAGTGATGCAGGAGAGAGGGTGAAGGATCCTTCTCCAGGGGGTGAAATGCTGCCCTGGTCGAGGAGGAGGGGTGAGCCCCCCCTTTGGCCTTACATGGGGTACGTGACGGCAGGGAAAGGGAAAAGGTGGGCAGGGTGTTGGATGTGGCAGTAAAAGCATGTGGTAGAGCTTCTCTTCCGAGTGCGTCTGTTTTCTCAGTCTTAGGACATAGGTCTTAGCAGAGAGTGAGATGGGGGAGGAGGTGTGAGAGGTTGGAAGAAGAGGGGCAAGTGTGAAATAGTCTTCAAGAAGGATAGAAGAGGACTGGCCGGGTGGCTCAGTTGGTTACAGCTCAAGCTCTGAGCAACACGGTCATGGGTTCGATTTCCACATGGGTCAGTGAGCTGCACCCAAGCTGAGCTACCAACGGGCGGCCAGATGGCTCAGCTGGTGAGAGATGGTGAGAGCACATGCTCTTAACAACTCCCGCCTGGGATGGTGGGCTTCGCCCCCCCGCAACTATTAGATTGAAAGTGGCGACTGGACTTGGAGCTGAGCTTGCGCCCTCCGCAACTAAGACTGAAGGACAACAACTTGACTTGGTGTTGATGGGTCCTGGAAAAAACACATTGCTCCTCAATAAAATGGGGTCTGATTGCTCCAAACCCCCTTGAGGTTAATGAGCATCAACATGTGGCAGCGAGTTGCACGTGGCTTTCTGATGGAATTCTAAAGGAGGGGTTCTCACAACTGACTATGGTGTTTGCAGTGGGTGAGGAGGGCTGTGATGGCAAGGGGGGGTGGGAGAAGTACAAAGGTGGTAGGTTCAGTGGATGGTAGGTCCCAGTGGGGCTGAGGTATTATTAAAGTCTGGGCAGTAGAGAGACTGACTTTCCAAAATCAGAGGTGGTGATTAGAGATTGGGTGTTTGCAGCTGAGATTCTGGAAGAGATGCCGTTACTTGGAATGGCAAGAGCTAAATGTGATCACTGGATGAGTAGGGTGTGTTCTGCTGGAGTTTATTTGGCTAAGTGGTCAGATTTTTCTCTTTTCATCCTGTTCCTGTTGAATCCACCTTAGTAAACTGTCCACAAGTTTTATTTCTCAAGTGAAGCTGAACGAAATCAATGGCAGCCGGTAGACCATGAATGAGCCATCGTGACTCACAGATGCCCTGGCCCTCTACATCCTGTACACAGACACATGACTGGGATATCTGTTGAGACTCCTTGATAGAAAAGGATGGGTTTGAACCCCAAATGAACGTAAGCATACATATTTGGGGTTGATGAAGCACACGTGAGTAATTTCTGTAAAGCCAATGGTTTGCGAGGGGATATTTGATTCCTCTAACCAAATGTCAGATTACTGTATTATTATTATTATTATTTTTGTGGTTGCCATGAGCATTCTGCAAATTGGCCTTCTTTTACGTGTGTGTCACTAGGAAGGATGTGAAAACCATTTCCCCAGTAATCCTTAATCAGAACCTTTGATTTAACTGGATTTTTTATTTTAGCACTTGAGTTCATTGAAAAGAACAATCTCTCAAGAAAATAAACTCATATAAATTACCTCACTGAAAAAAAAAAAAAAAGACAAAGAACTATCCAAAATTTCAAAGTGAAGTCAGAGGATGGGCAAAAATTCAGTTCACACTGTCTGTATTAACTATAGTGTGGACGAGTAAAAACACTAGTTAAGAATAAAGAAGATCCAAAATGTTTCAGAAAGATAATAATCATCACGCTGTAGACAACATGGGTGACGCAAAGAGGGCACCTGTTTGTTCAATGAAGGCCTTAATCTGGAGAGTGAGTTGCCATAGTTTAAAAAAAAACGGTTAACAGGGGTTTCGTTAACCAGAAACAATATTCAACCCCAATATCTTCTTTCCAGAACTTTCTATTTCATTGGGGACTCTCCATTTGTTGCGTTTATAGGTAGTGGGAAATTGAGGGGGCTCTGAACTGGCCAGCATCGTTCCTTTTTAAAAATCTTCACCACAGTTACATGGGAGCTGGTCAGGGGCTTTTTTCCTTCTGCTTATTTTAGTGGCCTGAGGTAATAGATCAAAATGAAGGCCTCAGGTGCTTGTGAAAGCACCGCAGGAGAGGAGAGGACAGGACCCAGGCCTCCTCCACTGGGGAACGGATGCTGCTATATGCATTGCAATGGGTGAGTTTCCAAAGAAATGTGTCACAACGGTGGAATGCTGCGACTAGGGCTGTGCCTAACCTCAGGGGGAGTGAAAGAAGCCTGCTGAGCACATTCCAGGTCTTATCTTGAGGTAAATTTTGGAGAAATGAACAAACACCTACCTATTTCTGTAAGTCTATGCTATGGAAGCCAATTTTGAATTGCTTTAAGACAAAAGGAAAAAAAAAAGAAGAAAGAAAGAAAGAAAGAAAAAGAAAGAAAGAAAGAAAAAGAAAAAGAAAATCCTGATAGAATGGAGACAATGGTCACTGAAGTTTGATCTGACCAAACAGATGTAGAGACCTTATAGGCTGATCCAACAATAATCTTCCTCCATTTTCCTTCAAATGGACAACCCCAAACATGTACTTTTTAGTTTTGCTAAGAAGTCTTTCTAAGGAAAAGTTCAAGTGGATTTTCAGCTACCCAGCCAAGTATTCTAATTGCAATCATTCCACTTCTAAGACATGGAATTTATTCTCAAGTTATGTGGTGCTGGTGTTGGTGGTGATGGGTTTGCATGTGTGTATGTGTGTGTGTGTGTGTGATTTTTAAGAGCATGTTAATGCTAGATCAATCTAAAGATGTGTGTGTTAGGAGAGGCATAGAGAGATAGCTTCCTTTTTGAGGAGGGCCAGGAGTCATGCCTACAAAAGGAACCTCTAATGACCTGAAACACTGAAAGCACATTTTCAGGACATGCTGAGGTAACCAGTTGAAACTTGCCAAAGGATGCTTTTCCTCTTGGCTCACAGCTTTTCATTCATATTGGCTTTGAGCATCCCACTTGTTTTATTTTTAAGTCCTTATTCATTTTCAGGCCTTTCCGTATAGCAATTCTTTGCTAACTCCAGAGCTGGCATTTGTTAACTAGAAGAAGATTAGGTCAGGTTTTATAAATCTTGTTTTTGTCATATTTCCCCCATGCCCAGCTTAGAAACACTCCAAATATCAATGCTTAATTACAGAAAGTGGTGAGTTTTAAGGACATCAATTTGAGGGAGGTTGACTTTAGACTATTTTTCAGTGGTGCTTGGTAAAAATAAAATCATTCAAGCAAAGATTAGACTAGAAAAATCACTTGAGAAAAGACAGCTCTCCCATGCAGAAGAATTCCAAATAATGTATGTATACTCTGCCCTCAAAGAGATGGAGGGTAACTCCCACTCCTTAATTGTGGGCAGTGTGTAGTGACTTCCTCGGAAAAAGTCAGATATGGAAAGAGGGAGAAAAGAGTAACATTCCAGCAGAGAAACCTGGCAAACATGACCTCAGCCAAGATCAACATCAACAGTGATAACTTATGCTGATATCATGTACCTTTGGTACGATGAAATGAAAATGGCACTTACCTTTGTGGTCTTCCTCCCCAAAACCATAACCACAGTCTAATGATGAGAAAAATAGCAGACAAATCCCAGTTGAGGGACATTCTAGAAAACACATGACCAGTACTTTTCAAAAGTATCAAGGTCATCAAAAACATGAACAGTCTGAAAAACTGTCACAGCCGAGAGAAGCCTAAGGAAACGTGACAACTAAATAATATCCTGGTAGCCTGGATACAATCCTGGAACAGAAAAAGGACATTAGGTGGAAATCTGAATAAAATATGGATGTTAGCTAATAATCATGCATCAATATTGGTGCATTAATCGCAACAAATGCAGCATTCTAATGTAAAATGTAATAGGGGAAACCATGCGGGGTATATGGGAATTCTCTGTACTATATACTCAATTTTTCTATAGATCTATATAGATTTACTAAAAAAAAAAACAACCCATTTTTTTTAAATCCGTTGACTGAAAGGTAACCCCCACTGATCTCATAGAGTCAGTCTGATGCAGAAAGTCTGACCACTAATCGGGGCAGTTCTGGGCCGTCAGAACCCGGTAAATATGGACGACGCAGGCTCGCAATGTTGTGAAGAGAAACACGTTCCAAATCTCCCAACTTCCCTGTACAAATAAGAGCCAATACTTACAGAGTCTACTGTGCTAAGTTTTTAGTCCATTTATTGTCTTTCACCTTCACTGCAGCCAACACTGTGAAATAGGTGGGTGCTATTGTTATCATTATTTTATCCATGAAGAAAATCAGACGGAGAGACTTCAAGATCACTCTGCCTGTAAGGGTGGCTGAAGCTGGGATAAAAATCCACACAGTCTGGGCCCCAGAGTCAGTGTTCTTTTAACCTCTATCATTTGTGTACTTCCCTCCCCCATTCACGCCTTCTCTTCCGGGCATTTAGGGCCTCCTCCTCTCTTCAATAGGAATTCTCCTTAGACTACACATGGCCAGTGATTGGGACCCATGGTGTCAGCTGTACTGTGTGGACTCGACAGAGAAATAACGGAGGTGGGCTGGGTACAGTGAGCAGGGCAGGAAAGCACAACTCTCTGAAGCCATGCCTGGTTTCTAATTACAGCGTTGGCAGGAATCCCACGCTCAGATCTCCGCAGGGACTTGGGAGTGATACTGACTCCCATCCTATCGCCTATTCTAGCCCTAAACCTAACATCGTACCCATCTGATGTCTTGGAAACAACCCAATCTTGGGGCATTTTCAAGTGGTTTTTGTAATGAGCGTTGGCAAGCCCACAGGTGTGCCTAAATGAGGACTTGTGAAGCCGAGCATGTTTTCCCAGCCCTGTACTTCAGAAAGGTTGGCTCCGTTTTATTTACAAAATAAGGTGCAATTGTACATACCAGCCCAAGTGAAGAGACGTGGGTTCTCTTTCATGTTTGCCAAAGATGGATATGAGGCATTGAGAAAGCAATTTGGAACGGCAACTTCTCAAACTCTGCCCTTTTTCATCAATGGTCAGGAAGTTCACCACTTAACAAAAACCCTTCGAAAGGCTAGTTCAAAGAATAGACCCCATTCAGTAACTTCATAAAGATGGGGGCTAGAAAAATAAAATATTCCATCATGACTTCCTGCTAGAAAAGCCAAAGCAAATTTAGATCACTTGGAGGGGAGATTGCACCGGTGGAACAAGCGAGGGCATGCTTTCAAAGTTCCCTGGGGTGTGGGAGGGTGACAGTTTTTTTCCCCCTCCTTTGGTTATCTATGTTTTCTAGTGTTTCTACAGTGGATATGTATTGCTCCTGTCATAACAGAAGTCAACTAGAATAGCTACTAAAAAAAGAAAGTTCTGCTCGCTGTTTTGGCATGAAATCGCTTACCTGGATAACCATGATAAGAACGTGGGCAGGAGTGGTTCTTCCTGGGACTGATCAGGCATTGCAAAGCAGCACCCTGATTTGGGGTGGGGGTGGGGGTGGGGGTTCTTCTACAACTGCAGCAGGACTCTGGGGGATTCCATTTAACACTGTTGGTGGGTTGAAGACCAGGAAGAGATTTGAGTAATCTGGTTCCATGGAATTAACAAATAACTTGAAGACAACTCATGGGAAAAAGGAAAAAAAAAAAAACCATACAGGCAATGTTGGAACACAGATCAATGGAAGGAACTGATAGCAATGAATCTAGAAGAGAGATGACTCAATGGACTTCAAACACGAAGGCTTTCATTCTGAAGCTGGTGTGTTTATCTATTTTCAACTCAGGGGAAAAAAAAAAAAAAACAAGAGAAAAAAAATCCCCTTAGGTTGACATGTGAGGGACTTACCCCGACCCCACTGAGTCCAGATTTCTCACGTTGTATAGTGGCATCATGATTTAGGGGACTGGACTCAGCTCCAAAGCGGGCCCACGTTGACCCAAGCCAGAGGTTGGCAAACTTTTCTGGAAAAGGCCAGATAGTAGTAAATATCTGAGGGATTATGGGCCCTTTGTTAGCATCCACTGAGCTCTGCTGTTGTAGTGCAAAAGCAGCCATGGATAATAGGTAGAGGAAGAGTGTGACTGTGTTCTGACAAAACTGTACAGGGCAGGATTTGGCCCACCATGTTTGCTGACCTCTGTCCTGCTCCAATCACAGTTTTCTCATCCCTCTTGCTAGTGATTAGGGTATTTAGGCTTAAACCAATCAGTATAAAGCATTTTCCTGGTGATACTTACTGGCTCAGTGACAGGCGTATGAGCTAAATTTGCCTCATGAAGAGGAAAGATTTTTGTTTGAAGTTTGGGGGAGAGGGGTTTGATCTCTTCCCCCCTACGTGAATAAGGCAGCATATAACCCTGAGTGGAACTGGCCACCACTCTACAGCTATGAGGGGAAACAACCTTCAGATGAAGTGGACTCTGGATGATGGAAGAGAAAGATAGATCTTGCATCCTGGATGGTATCATTGGACCACAGGACAATTTAACCCTCTTTTCCACCCAAATTCTGGATTTTCAATTATGGGAGCCTGTAAATTTGTTCATTGTATAAACCGCTTTGAGCTGAGATTTCTATCACTTGTAGCTAAATGCTTCCTAGCTGATAGAAAACTTAGAAGTTTATGACTCTGCAAGTTTGCAAACACTAAAAAGAATGGATACCTGTTTCTATAAAAGTTCTTTTCCAGCATTAAAAATAAATGTGAAAGGCCGACCAAGTGGTGCATTGGTTAGGAGTTGGTTTGGGATGCCAGCTCTGAGCAGCAGGGCCCCGGTTCGGATCCCACATAAGGGCCAGTGATGCTGCGCCCTCTACAGCTAAGATGGT
>NW_017731372.1:811799-813055 GCF_001890085.2 Hipposideros armiger
CTATGGAAAACAGTATGGAGGTTCCTCAAAAAACTAAGAATAGAATTACCATATGACCCAGCAACCCCTCTCCTGTGTATCTACCCAAAACATCTGAAAACATTTATCCATAAAGATATATGTATTCCGATGTTCACAGCATTGTTTGCAGTAGCCAAGGCATGGAAACAACCAAAGTGTCCTTCAATAGATGATTGGATAAAGCAGATGTGGTATAATGTACAATGGAATACTACTCCGCCATAAGAAAAGATGAAATACTGTCATTTGCAGCATCATGGATGGATCTTGAGATGACCATGCTAAGCGAAATAAGTCAAATAGAGAAAGTCGAGAACCATATGACTTCACTCATATGTGGGATATAAAACTGAAAGCAACAAAGGAACTAGACAAACAAAGAAACAAAAACTCATAGACAACAGTTTAGTGGTTACCAGAGGGTGGTGGGGGAGGGATGGTAGATACGGGTAATCGGGGTCAAATATTTGGTGATGGAAGGAAAACTGACTCTGGGTGGTGCGCGCACAATGTGATATATAGATGATGTATTAGACAATTGTACACTTGAAACCTATGTAATTTTACTAACCATTGTCACCCCAATAAATTTAATTAAAAAAAAAAAAGACGTTCATGCGAAAGCTTGAAAACAACCTAAAAAAAGCAACCAAAATCATCACCAGAGCAGGCTACTAGATGAGTCTAAAAGGTAAAGGGACATACAGATAAAGCTTATAAAGGCATAAAAGATTGGGAATTGGTGAGAATATACTCTTGTTCAGCAAATTCAAAAGTACAAGAACCAAGGACAATTAAAAGGTCCTTTTAATAAAAATGAAAGAAAGTGAACTTTATATAGTAGATCAAAAACTTCTAGAAAATATAGATAGTTAAAAGAGAGAGTTAGGTAAATGTACAGATGATAATTCCATAATATCCTAATAAGTAAATTTTAGGATATTTTGGACTTTTCCCCTAAACATCTAAGGTTGGTGTCATGGAGGCAACCTGCCCACAAAACATCCCCTAGTGGGGATTCAGCCTAGTTGGTCCTCCTGTGTGGTCCAGCCTGGTTCGGTTTAAGAGGACGTCGATCAGAATCAGTATGGCCTTTTATGTATTCTTCCTCTTCTGGCTCTGGCTCTGTTCCGGAGGGAAAAAAATCAACATTGTGGTTGACTGGTTAGACAAAATCTAGTTCGGAAAGGAAGTTCATTCAATTGATTTTTATTAATATAAATGTATCAAGTTAA
>NW_017731372.1:813751-828722 GCF_001890085.2 Hipposideros armiger
TTCACCAAAAATAGTGAGCTACATGAGGGGAAATAGGTCAATTTGGTTTACGTTGTCTGAACCACTGTATTCATTCTCCTGCTAAATCTAAGTAGACATAGTGAGGCTGTGAGGAATTTTTAGGTTAGTGAAGAGTGTCTCTAAATTTTTCTGATTACTGGTGGCTTTCTCTGTAACTGCATTGGTCTCACAGTTCTACCTTTTAACCAAAATCTGATCCAATCTGCAGGCTTCCTCAGAAAGAACCAACCAGGAATGTTTGGGGATTTCTGTGTAACCAAGCCCTGGAAAAGCTGAAGCCTGAGATATGGTTATTAGATTCTGGAGCTCTGTCAGACCGTTCAGGCTGTTTGCACGAGGCCAAAAATAATTTCCAATTATTCTAAGGACTTCAAGGATTGAGTTACTTAATACAGTGCTCTTCTACCTGGATTAAGGTATCAGACCAAGGGAAAACCATCAAGACCTGGTTGGATGATGTAAAAGGATGTTGCGTAAGGACCTGAAGTCATCATACACTGAAGAATTACGAAAGGTAATGTGAAAAGGAAAATGTGCCCTAATAGCCAAGCCTTTATTCTTGATCTGCAGGAGAGGGGTCTCTGCTGACTATAGTACATAAGGACTAGGAATTTTCATGTTTTATTTGACGATCTAATCCATTTTTTATTGGTTTTATTCTTTTTTAATGGTTGAAAGGTGTGTTTGTCCAATGAGAGGCTTAATTTGTTTTTATACTGTGGTTGAATAATAATGCTGGAGAGGGGCATTGGCATGGATTTGTGAGGGAGCCTGAGTGACCTCAAGATGAGGATGATAACAGCGTCTGCTTCCTAAGGCTGTGATGAGGAATGAACTCTAAAGCCCCTGCAAGTCTCCTAGCACTGAGCTGGAAACATCCAGAACATTCCATATAGCTTCTCCGTCACTACTGTAATCGTCAAAATTATCACTAGGTGTTGAAAATATGTCCAAAGTTCCCTATCTAAAGGCAGAGGACTAGACTCTAAATGCTATTAGTTTTCCAGACTTTCTAACTTAAATGATTAAAATTCCAGATTGAAATTCAGCACATTTAGAAATGTTTCTTGGATTCCTTTCTGACTTCTGAAAGGCAGGGGTGGCCATCTCTCACTTCCAGCTTATCTTGTCCCACCCTGACCCCCATCTCTGAGACCCAGGGAAGAATTTTCAGTGCAGCGGGTCTCCGTGGCCTCTCCGTTCAAAGCCAAATATCTCTGGTCTGAGTACTGGAGCGGCTGAGGAACCATGGGCAGTGGCAAATCTACTAATCAATATTTCACACAGGAGTGGATGAGCAAATTTCTAAGCTGGCCCACCCGAGCCTATTCAAGTTCCCTCTCTCAGAATCGCTCACCTTCTCTTGTTTTGTTGTTTTTGTTTTGTTCCTGTCCTTTTTGTCTTTTTCTGAGCATGTGTCCTCTTCTCTCAGCGCCCCTCCCATATGTTGTGTTGGTAAACAAAGACTTGATTCGAATATTTCTGTCTGTAATGACTTGAGTTTGGGTCTGGCCTCTACTGCTCCCTGAGCACGGGCTGTGGGAACCCCTTATAGATTTCTGCATAAAATAGAAGCTTGCCACTTCAGCCAGGGTGCTTGTTTCAGAGAACTTTGTTTTCTGGAGTCCGGCCAACCTCAAAGAATTTACCCAGACTATCCAGGAAACACTGGATTTCCATTTATAGACATTTTCTCTTACAATTAAGAACAAGGGGGCTTTTTTTTTTTAATCCGGATTGCTTTATTTTACATTTAAAATTTTTATGCAAAAGCTGACGTGATTAGAACTATCTGGAGGAGACAGAGGACTGAGAAGTGAGACCAATGGCCCTGTGTGTTGCTGGCATGTGAACAGCCAGTGCTTCAGTTTTTATCATAAGTGACTTTGAAAGTGGGTGACATGCCAGACATTCCTTCCGAAAGTTAGCTAAGGTAATGATGAAACTGAAGGCAAAAATCAATATGTTGCTGGCAGTTCTGCTTGGGAGGCTGGGGTGCAGAGATGACAGTTCTGTGAACTGACTTATACAGCATTGTAAAAAAGAAAAGTCCCCTGAGTGATGACTGAGCTGCCAATGAAACAATGGACAAAGGGGACTTCCAGAGCTTCAGCCTTCCTGCTACGCCCAGTGGAAATGCCCCAGCACCTTTCGGCTTCCCAGGCTGGAAGCACCGGACATTAGCTCCACTGACACCAGGGGTTCAACTCCAGACAAATAGGACAACTTTGGGAAAGATAAGAGAAAAATTCAAGGGCTAGCTTTCTAGAACCAAAGTCCAAGATGGGTTTGAAATTTGTGGCCCTAAGCAAACATTTCAGAAAAGCATCTCTTACCTTTTTTAAAATTGCCAAAACGGACTGGTTTCCAGAAGAGGGGTCCCCCTTGCAATTCTTGGGGGGTACTTCTGCATGAAGCTCCTTAGGGCTTATCAGACAGAACCAGTGGGATGTCAGGGCTGAAGTCAGCCATGCTGTGTGGCTTTGTCACACTTTAGGCAAACACTGGTGTGTGTTTGTAGTCCTGGGTTGGAGTTTGCACTTTTAAATTAAAGTGTCACCTTAATTATCAAGTAGATTTTCCTTATTTTTTATAACAGTTGTATTGAGGTATAATTTATATATAATAAAACGTACCTATTTTAAGTGTATAATTTGATTACTTTTTACTACTATCATATTTCAGAATATTTCATTCATCCTTCAAAATTATCCTCATCCCCATCGCAGTCAGTCCCCGACCTCTGGTAACCACTAATCTGTTTTCTTTCCTTATAGTGTCACCTTTTCCAGAATTTCATGTAATGGAACCATAGAATCTGGTCTTTTGTGTCTGACTTCTTTCACTTCAGCAAAATGCTTTGAAATTCATCCACATTCTGTATGTATCAGTAGTTCATTCCTTTTGATTGCTGAGTAGCAGCAAGTAGATTTTTTTCACATTTTAAAAATTGTGTTGAAATACACGTACTACAAAAATTTACCATCTTAATCATTTCTATATGTACATCAAGTTGATTTTTGTTGATTTGAAAAAGGACTTATTTGGGTCATATGGAAAGGCAAATCGATTTTTTTTTGCCTGTTTGAAAAGCATGGATTAACTGCTTACGAATCTATTGCATATATTGTATTAACTGCATAAGAATATATTCAAACCCATCTTACCTTTACATTTTCCCTGAAATATAAGATCCCTCATTTAAGATGAAATTCTAAATGCACAAATTTTGAACCACGCAGCAGACGAATCTAAATGTGAAGGAAGTTTCCAGATAGGTAGCAAAAATGCAAATTAATTAACAGCTTCTAAGCAAATGCTGGTAATCTGGACATGAATCTGGATTAGACCAAGAGTTCCACAGACATTTACAATTAGGATTGAACAGTCAATTAGCAGAAAGGTTAAAGCAAAAAACTTTTATCTTTCTCATATGATATTTGTTAGTACCTGTAACAAGGAAAAACTGATGGTTCTCAGTAATAATTGCAGCAGCAGCAACAACAACAACAACAACAATAATAATAATAATAATAATAATTGTAGCTTACTTGTATAGTGCATAATATATACCTGATGCAGCTCTGAGCACTAGGTAGGTCATTAACTCATTTAATTTCCCCCAAAACCCTACCAGTTAAGTGCCCTATTATTATTCCCATTTTGCAGATGAAGAAGCTGAGGCTCAGAGAAAACTAAGTAACCTGCCTTGGAGAGAGGTGCAGCCAGGGTTTGGCCCTGGGAATCTGCTCTTGAGCCTTGACTATTGACCATAAGAACCCTCTTAACCCCAGCAATGCACTAGAGAAAAATCCTCAAAGGCGAAGGGGTTTAGCCTGGCGGCCAGGGCCCTGCTACCCGTGTTCTAGCCTAGGCCTGGGTGACCTCCGGGGGTTCTTTCAGAGCTAACATGTTAGAAAAATCAGAAATCTTTGTTCAAAATCCACTGTGAGTTGGCTTTATTGATGTGGGCCCATAGTCCACAATCTGGTTGGATTGTAATGGATGTTAATACATAACCATTGACTGCATTGAATTCATGCAGAATTGTGAGTTTGTCTTTTTTGTGGTGCTTTTTAATCTGACCTAACAAAGAGTTTATGGACTGTGGAACTAGACTGCCTGGTTTTGAATCTTGGCTTTGCCACTTACCAGCAGTGTCACTTTGAGCCTGTTACTTGGTCTTTCCATGCCTCTGTTTTCTCATCTGTAAAATGGAGAAATTAATAGTACACCTATTCCATAGTGTTGTTTTGAAGACTGACGGGTTATTATGTATAAAGGATTTACAACAGCAATGACAAATAGTAGGCACTATATGTGTGTTAGCTCTCATTATCACTATCCAAAAAATGGTGGTAGATGAAATATGTGTTCCATCTTTTGAGCTACAATAAGCTATAGTAATCTGTACTAAAATGAAATTTACCTTCAAGGCTTGTTTTGTAGGACTCTGTTCCTTGGTCCTGCGGGACTGTGGGGCATGACACAATACTGCTGGGTAGAAGTGCAAGGGGCAGGGGACCCAGGGACATGAGTTCAGCCTCTACAACACCTCAGCTACTAGAAGGAAAAATTCTAAACAGCTGGCGTCTGCAAACTGAAACATTAGCAGTAATTGGGCTCTGTTGAGTTTTGAGAGAGAAGAATCTTTGTTATGTGTTTGAATCCTGGACAGAGTAGAAGAGAACCGAGCTAGGGATGAGAAAATTGGAGTTCCCTTTCTAATACTCATTTTTTGTTGCTGGAGATTTAAGAGTAGGTGTTAGGCGGTTGTAGGAACCTGCCTTGCGCCTGCAGTGCTGTATTCATATCCCAGTAATTCCTGGACATCTAGTTCAAGCCAGTGTTCTGTACAAAGCCATCCCTCACCATCCCAGTCAGCCCACACTGGTCTTGATCACATGTATAAACTGAAACTCTTGCATCCTTTGACAATCATGTACTGTCTTATATTGTTTGTTGCCTTGTGTTGCCCTCATCTATAGAATTATCTAGAGAGCATTCATTCATTTTGTCAGTGAACAACAATTTATTTGGGGATCTTTACAGGACTTGATGATGAAAAATAAGGGTGGTTGTTTTGGACAGATTGTGTGTGTGTGTAATATATATATATAAAATACACACACACACACACACACACACACACACACACACACACTGTGTATCTATAAACCTCTGATAATTTTAAATCTCTATTAGGAGCCAAAGACTTCTTGACAGCCACCTCTCTAAATTATTACCACCAGCCTCTTTAGGGAAAAGGAACAATGTAGAATGTACCAAGATTTGTAGTTTTCTAGGTATCATCCAGCTCACCTAGCACAATGGACTTGGACGATGCTCAACAGTTGGTTTCAACAAACATTTTCTAATGGGCTCGTAAAGAATGGCAGGAGAAATATGCTCTAAGATGTAAAAGGGCTAGGAAATGTGAATCCACTTTCTTACGCAACTCAACAGAACATTTATTTTGCAGCAAGTGTGAGCTAGATGCTGTACTGGTTGTTCGGGATACAGCGATATCTAGCCTTCACTGGGATGCCCACCAGTTCACAGAGGAATTCATAAGTTATTAGCCCAGGAGATCAGTAAGTTATGGAGACTGAAGAAATGTCCAGCCTGGTGATGGTGAGGGGAGGAATTAGGTGTCAGCAGGGTGGGTGGGCTGAGGTAGGGCTACTGTGTTTCAGAGAGAGGTTGAGCTTCGGCGGGAGGAGGAATTGGACCCTGTGGTAACTCTCCCACTGGCCTGTTTTCCTTGATATCTTTCAGACCAGAGCTGATCAGGGCTGCCGACCTATTTCTGAGTTTGCGCACTTGAGACTGGGCCTCCCCGTTTGAGGAAGAGGCAGGCTGCTAGCTCTGTGAATGCTGCCCTGGACCACCCCTGGAGAGGAGGGCTCTGTGGGGTCTGGCACATTCCTCCAGGAGGCTTCCTGGGCCGCAGCCTCTGCACCACACCCTTGGCCGGGCCCAGGTGTCTGCGAGGGGGGAGCCCGGGGCTGGGGTGAGCGCCTTTACAGCTCGGTGTGTGCTGTTTGTCTGCCTCCTGAGGGCTGGGTTCTCCTTATTCACAGGTGAGTCACACCCTGAAACACAGGCTCTCTTCCTGTCAGGACTGAGTCAGGTAGAAGAGTCGATAAAACCACCTGATCAAGGAAAAGGAAAGCACAGAGGAGCGCAGAGTGAGAACCACCAGCTGCCAAGTGCCAGGCAACGACTCCTGCAGCAGCTGCAGCAGCGGACAGTGCGCCTGCCGCCCTCCCGGCCCAGCCGGCCCGGCCCGGCCATGCCTGCTCTCTGGCTGAGCTGCTGCCTTTGCTTCTCGCTGCTCTTGCCTGCTGCCCGGGCCACCTCCAGGAGAGAAGGTGAGTCGGCTTCCAGGAGAAAACGTCACAGCCCCGGGCTGCGAACTGGCCTTTCTGTGCAGACCGTGATGGCTGCACACACCTCCGAGGATGCTCACTTGGTCTGAAACCTCTTTAGAGCGCCCTCCTCCTCCTCCCCTCTGGGGCTTTTCCGGACATGAGGTTTCAGTAAGACTAATATGACTGTATAAAGCGGTCTGAGTTAAAAATGCAAAGCCAACAGGTGTGCCAAACCAGGATTTTCCTTACTTTAACAATGTGCCTTGACTGCTGTTTTCAGATCAAGGGGCCCCTGTTTGATCAGTACTATGTTGGTGCATAAATGCTTTTCCCATTGTGTGTTCTTATTGATGGGGTTTTGCGGGGACTATTTTCTGTGATTGTGAACACCACAAAGATTGAAAATGAACCCCTTTGAAAATCCTTCCTGGAATTCCCATTTCATCTTTTGGGGTGGAAAATGAGCCTTAACAAGTCTTAACAACGCTTTATTTTATATAACATTACTTTTTATAGCATTTTTCACAGGATATTCAACAGACATTTATTGGGAATGTATGTCACAGATCATTTGATCTTATCTAGGGCACCCAATGGCTGTTATGTCGTGAGAAGGTCAGCTGATGTAAACAAAACTTTCTGAGAGCCTAGCAACTGTTTACTGTATGCATGTGTCAGCTATGACAACACATAACGGGTGTTTTCCTTGTCGCTTAGTTTTTATCGATGATGCTTGCCTGTATAGTTACCCTGAAATTTCAGGTTTATATTGCTTCCTGCACCTGATGGCATTTAGGATAATCCTTTCAATACGTTCAAGACTCATTTTCACACACATGCATTGTGCAAACATGAGACAGTGTCCACATGCGCATGGGGTCATCTTAGATAGTGAATTGAATACCGTGCAGTCTGGGGCGATGCTGGCCTGACTTGTATTTGAATGATAGGACTATTTTTAGCATGCGTTCGAAGGCATGGATACAGTCCTCTTTTGTTTCTAAAATAGTCTTGGAATTAACTTCCAACCCATCACATCGTGACTACCATTTTAAAAACTTTTTTTATGAAAATGATCATGTAGGTTAGGTTCCCTTAGAGTTAGAATAAATAGTCTTAACAGAGTGAAATACATCCTAAAAGTAAGGATAACCTCTGAATAGTAGAATTCAAAGGGACTGCTTACAAATCAACTACTAGAATCCCTTGGCTTAAAAAATGAAAAAATGGAACTAGATTTATGCAAAGCCACACTGTTGGCAGAGACAAAAATGGAACTTGACTCAGGGGTTCTTAAGCTGGAACTTTTGGGACCACATTACAAAAGTAATAGGGGAACAAGGCATGTATGTTTTACATAATGGGTAGTTATTGAGGCAATTTTCCCCTTGGCTATCGTTGTGTGTGTGTGTGTGTGTGTGTGTGTGTGTGTGTGTGTGTGTGTATTAGCATTATTTGACAGAAGTAAATATGTAGGATGTTATCAATTGTGTAATAAAATCAGACTCTCACTTCTCAAGGATGGCCCAGTTCTGAGCATCCTGTCTCAACCATTAAGTCAGAAACAGCGTTCAGGCCCATTTCCAGACATACCCCTTCCCTTGGAGACAGACCACGTAACAAATTAAACTCCCTTCTCAAAGGGCTTCAGTTTGGGGTTCAATGAAAGTGTGAAAAGGTTGGTGTCAGCGTAGATAGAGCATATCTGCTTTTCCATTCAAAGAGTGCTGGAAGCTGGACTGAAAATGTGGTACTTACCAGCTCCCAAAGTGACCCACATCTGTGTGCCTTGTGGCCTACACACATGAGAGTCTAAAGCAATGATGTTGCTTCTTGGTTGTTGCCTAGCAGGCAAAATGATGGTGTTAGATGTAATGAATGAGATTTTCAGGGTTGGTCTCAGCTAAAGCATTGGTTTTAGAAGCCAGTCTGACCTGGCTTCAAATTTTGCCTTGTTCACTTACTAGTTCCTTATAAGTAACTTTTCAGGCTCCTCAGCTGCTTGGAATCTGCTTCCTCACTCATTGAAGGGAGGCACTAGTACTATGTCATCTTGTAGAGCTGTTGAAAGGACGAGTGATTAATGTAAAATGCCTTAAGATGCCTCGAACCACTTCTTTACAAAGTCTGAAGCCAACAGCACAGGTATCGTGAACTCAGATGCCCAGAGATCAGTAAGGACTCCCTTCAGGAACCTACAGTTGGTGTGAGAGAATGTGGATGAAGGACCAATGTCTGGATCACAGTTCATGTGGGGAGGTATGACCGAAGAAGGGGCTAGAGGAGATAGGAGGGTAGCCAAGAATCTGGTACATGCCAGGCTGTGCAGTCAGGATAGTGCCCTGGAGGCACAGAAGAATTCCAGATGGTTTAGAAGCAGGGGTGGGCGTGATCAGATTCGTGTTTTAGAAAGGTCACTCATTTGAGGGCTTAGAAGATGGAATTGAGCTAGGAGAGGCCAATAAGCAACCATTGCAATAACTCAAATGAGACAGGAGCAAGCTTTCATCATGGTGGTGGAAATAGCAAAAAGGAAGTAAGTTGCAGAGACATTTAGAAGGAAAATTCGAAAGAATTTGGTGATCCAGTGAGTGTGCGTGTTAGGAATACAAGTAAGGGAAAATAGTGAGAAATAAGGATGAGGCCAATAATGGGTCCAAGACTTCAGGTTTGTGGGAATGGTCAGACAGTGATGCCATTAAAGGAAATGAGGACAATAGAAGAAGGGTCAGATTTGGGAGCAAGGTTGAGCAGAGAAGAGGAGGGAGTAAGTGCCGGCGGGGACCTGTTGAATTTGAGATGAGAGTAGAGATGTCCAACAAACAGTCCTGGAGAACAGCTGGAACTCTGATTTTGAAGTTTAGAAGAACAGTTTGAAATACTAAGTTGGGAGCCCAAAGGTGGAAAGCAAAGCTTTGACAACAGAGGAGATTACCTGGGACATAGACATGAAAGAAACCTCAGCACTTAAGGAGATGGAGGAACAATGAAGGAGAATCAGGAGGAATGAGCATTGAGGACAGAGGAGAATGAAGAAAGAGGGGCGCTTGTTAGCCAAAGAGTTACCAAGAGTTTCAACAGTGTAGGAGTAAGTCAACGGTATTCACATATAAAATATGAATATGCAAAGATGAGGACTAAAATGACACTGCTGTTGGGTTCAGCCATCAGGTATGATAAGTTTTGAAGCACTTGTTCTAGAATGGTGAGCTCAGAATCCAAGATTATTATAGATCACTAATTTGGTTTCTCCTGTGGGCTGGTACTGGAAAACAGGTGCTGTTGGCAGTGGAAAGGACCCCTGGAAAGGCTTATGGTCTCTCATAGAGTCTTACTTAAATTGTTAAAGGCACATAGCATCGTGCACAAGAGTGCAGGCTCTGGAGTAATATTGTGTAGGTTCAAATCCTGGCTCCTCTATTTACCAGTTGTGGGATTTAGGCAAGTTACTGTTCCTGTTATTCAGTTTCCTCAGCTCTAAGATGAGGATAATAACTGGTTGCGATCATTACATGTAAAGCACTTTGCGCAGTGCCTGGTAAGCACTTTCTACATGTTCAACATTATTGTTATATCATTAACTATCCTGCTAGTACTGAATGTCAGTATGTTGCCTTCTGAGTTTCAAATGGTGAAATTTTTGAAGGCTCCTTGATTCAGCTCAAGAGGGGTGATGAGGAGCCCTTCCGCTCAGGCTGAAGGGAACCCTAAGTTTTACCCAATAAAACAAATAGAATACCTGACAAGGAACCCAAAGCAGATTGGAATTTCAAGATTGGATTTCATATAATTTCTTCTCCTTGCCTTTTGCCAACCACCAGACCTGATCACATACATGCTCTTTAGAATACGCCCAGATATAAGATGACCCCACATAAGATGGTCTCTTTCTTCTCAATGGGAAGATCTGCACCCCCACCCACCAAAAAAAGGGGGGTTTGGCCAACTTGATTATGAAAACATTTAGAGATATAGATGCAGTGGCCACATGTCTCTTTATTTAGGGTCAATTTAGTAAATTAGTTACACAAACATTTCAAGTCACATAATTTATAAAATAATAACTGGGAATTACTGCTTAGTTTATTCACGTTTCATGAAGTAATTATATTCAAATTCTTCCTGTGCATTTAGCATTTCTAAGGTCACTTGAATACAGCTTCTTCTTTACTTTGAACTAGGTGGCTTGAGAAACAGCTCTATTTGAGTCTTTTTTTGATGCTGTCATTGGAAAGTATATCATCTCCAAAACATTTAAAAATCATCCTTAAGTATATATTGGGATCTTCACAACGTAATAATCTTAAAAGGCTTGTTTATAACTTTTAGCACTGGCAATTGTGAGATAATGAAAAATTATGAGAATTGTGTTCCATATCTTGGCCTCTTTCTTACTGACAAGTATCCAAAACATTGATTGAGGTCATTTCAAGGTCACGTGTCTTCCCCAAACAATACTTTACTTTTAAAATCAAGTATTTGAGAAAGCACCCTATGATATAAGAGATTTTTGAAAAGACTTAAATGTGACCTTTTTTTTTTCCACTGAGAGGAAAAAAAATTTTGAAAAATAAAAACATTTATCTTATATTCAAGTGTATACAATAAATAGGAGTGTAGAGTTGGGGTGGAGTGTAAGCTGGACGATTCTATGTAGGCTTAAATTCTGGGTGTCCTGAACTGAGGGTAGCCACCCACTGGCTTAGCTCTGCTGGTCCAAGAAGCTGAGGAGGAATGTTGGTTTGTGATCAGTGTTTATGGGAAAGTCAGAAGCATGACATTAAGGTGTCAATCCTGGGAATATTTTTCCCATTTAACTTCTTAGTGGCTCAATGGTATTGACATTTTTTATTTAATCCCCTAGAGAAATTTGCAAGGACAAGACTCAAATTGTCTGTTCCAGGCCAGTGCCGAAATGGGAGCCTTATAGATTCTGGAATACTCTAATTTAGTCACAAATTAGACCTAGTAGATTACTGAATCATTACTGGGCTGTGTTCTCATATATCCTCTAGGTACATGATGTAATATTTGAGTTATATCCAAAGCCAAAAGCTAAGTCTTTTCTGTGTCTGTGGGTGACTGTATGTCTGTGTGTGTGCTCTCCCTGACAAACATGTGCTCCTTATGTGACAATTAGGCAAGAAGAAAATAATGGTCCTTCCTCCGACACCAACCAGTGCAAGGACTTGAGTCCTCCCTGACTGCTGTTATCAGAGGAGAGATAGAGAATTCTTACAGAATCCCAACTGTTTCTTTTCCAGATTTTAGTTTTGTGTACTGTGTGAACATGGATCTTCACATTCTAAAAATGTGAAATTGCAGCCAAATCATTTCCCACACTAGCGTAAACACTGGAGAAATTATCCAAATCTTCAGCTGCACTTGTGTGAGGCATTTCTTACAAAAAGATTTGCACATTTCGCCACGTTCTTCTCTTATGAGAGTATCATGGAATTAAAGGAGAATGGGCCCTGGGGTTCTCTATAAGAACCTCTCATTTTATAGATTAGGAAAATGACGTGCAGGGAGGTAAAGTGACTGTCCAAATTCTCACAGCTGATTATAGCAGAGGTGGATTCCAGTACATGTAATCCTCATATATAAATGGGAATATTGAGGCACAGAAAAGTAATTGCCTTGACTAGACCCACACAGTTCGTAACAGGACCAGATTTCAGTGGCTAGTGTATTGTTCTTTAGCAAGCTTCCTCCTTGGCTTATTTCTAATTATTCTTAAGAATTTTCATTTAAATGAATTTTCAGACTTGATGGAATCTTGACGTATTATTAAGAACATCCCTTATGGCTCTAGTTGGGACATCTGCGTCCTGTCCATTCACAAGTCTCTATTTGTGTATGTGAGTCAATATAGTGGCTGTTCCTTCAAGAATGTGAGAACAGCAGGTTAAAAAGAAGTGCAAACTCTAGTTTGTGGGGCACTGACAAGAGAACAGATTTCAAATGACCAAGTTCTCTCTCTCTCTCTCTCTCTCTCTCTCTCTCTCTCTCTCTCTCTACCTTTGGTTCAACTCTGTTGTCAGATTCTCGTATAGCTTGGAATTGACCAATTGGATCAGTTAAAAAAAGAAAGAAAGAAAGAAAGAAGAAAGAAAGAAAGAAAGAAAGAAAGAAAGAAAGAAAGAAAGAAAGAAGAAAGAAAGAAAGAAGAAAGAAAGAAAGAAAGAAAGAAAGAAAGAAAGAAAGAAAGAAAGAAGAAAGAAAGAAAAAGAAAGAAAGAAAAAAGGACAGTTGAGTAGCTTTCAGCTTTACCAGTCATTGTTCTTCAGTGGCTGCTGACATTTGAATCTATAGGTACATATGTATGTCGAGAGGTTATTTTTCTGTCCCTGGTAGAGACCACTGGTCTTAGTGTTAGAGTCTCTCAGGATGGGCTCCGTTTCAATCAGAATATTGACCTCGTAAGCTTTATGCATACTTACTGCTGTTTCAAATCACTACTCATTTTGCTTTCGGTAAAAGGAGATTCCTATTGTTTAAAGATCATGTCTCATCTCAAATAGACTGGTCTACTTTGCTAGCAGTGTGTCCAACATTAACCCAAAGCTTCCAGTCTGGCCTCATCGAGGGGATTGTACATGGTAGGGGGTGATCTTCACATGCTGATACCTGCGGGGACAGAGAGGCGGTCACAGCTGACCTGACGTGGGAAGTGACATTTGTCCAGCTGAGAAGCAAGGCATGTGGCTCCCACGTCCCGGTGGGGGCTTCGTGGTCGGCTCTCTTCTTGGAATATTTGTTGCTTCTCTTACGCGTATATAAAGATGGTTGGGCTCCACAAAAGCCATTTAATTCATTCTTCTGACTTTAAGCCATACCATTTTAATTTATTGTTTTCAAGTGAAATTTATTTTCAGAAAAGAACCTTTAAGGAAGGTGCTATAAATGCAGTCCATGCATATTTTCCCAACATTGTAAATGTACATGAATTACCATTGTTCTTTTGTCAAAACTGAGAACTGCAATGGTGCAGAGTAAGCATGCACATGCCTAAATGTGTGTATTTTTGTGAAGGGATGTGGCGATAGCAAAATATCATGGCTACTCTCCTTATACAAAAATATAGTGTTTATAAGAGGTTTCAAGAGGGAGCATTATTAGGTAACTTTCTTTTTTAAGGCGCCAACAGAACACAAATGGAAATGATTGAAAAACCACGTGTATTGTATACTCCCCAAAGCATTTCAGTACAAATCAGAATTTCCTTTTTAATTTTTAAAAATGTAGATGCCTCATACATGATTTCTGTCCTTTTGGTCCTCATTTTGGTGTCACTGCTAGCTGTCCTGGTCTTTCTAATTTTCTCTATGTCAGCTGCTGCTTAAACGGGTAAATGACACCTTTTGCTGAGCCATGTAGGAAATGCTCCATGAACACTGGGCTCTTTGAATAACAGTCAAATGTGCCTTCTGCGTTGGCATGTTTTTCTTTAGAGATGATCTCATAGAAATATAGAAACCGCTGTTTCCTTGGTAAGAAGGGTGTGGGGTTACATGTGGGTAATACCGTCATATAGAATCCTTACCGTGAACACTGTTAAGTCTCCATCTGCAGCTGACACCAGCTGTCTTGGAGTAGAACCCTTAAAGGTGCCAGGTGCTGGGAGGAGGGGAGGCTCTTCTCTTACCTTTCATCTTTGAATTCACTTAGACTGAGCCCTCAGCCTCCTCCTGGACCTTCAACTCCTTTGCCAGTCAGACAAAAATTGGTGTCACCAACCTCCCTGTTCACTGGAACTCTCTTTCCCTGTCCCCACTGGCTGCCTGGGCTCTGGTGGGGAGTTAAGGGGAGACATCTCCAGTGGGGTCTCCTGGTGACGTCTTCACTAGTTTGAGTTGTCAAAGTCCACATGTGCCTTTTCCGAGTCTAGGTTATAATGTGTTATAAACTCAGTGAAAATAAGTGACTCCTTTGAAGCCATACTCTTCCAAAAGGATAATGTGGCGATCTCAGTTGCATTGGCTCTTGATAACTTTAGACTATTTAGAGTTGAAAAGACTTGCCCATATTTTATCATTCAAAATGGCCGGCGGGATTAGCACATTGATCTCTGTTACCCCCCTGCTCAAGCACTTCATGTTGCAGCACTACTTACACTGCTTGGGCATTTACATGTCCTGGGAAACAAATGGGCAGGATATGGCACCAGTGGCTCTGGCTGCGTTGGCTGAAAAGGCAGCTGTGAAAACTGTGGGGGAGAAAACTGAATTCAGTTAAAAGAGTCTTAGCAAGCGGAGTGCCATTTCAGTTTTCTGAATTCTAGTTAGAAGACATATTGTGACATACGTTAAAAAGATAAAGCAGGAAGCAGACATTCACAAATTAAACCATAAAATGCAAGATCGGTTTCAATGATGAAGTGTTCAGATTTTGTTGTAAAGTATTCGCCCAAGCTGAGAAGCATATTCAAGCTTGGAAAGAAAAATCTCACGTAGGAGGTTTCAAAACTCGAAAATACTTATGAGAACTGTCATCACCACATGTAAGTATAATGTAATAAAAATACTCATCTTGTCATCTTGAGTTTTTCAGATTTGGAGACTTTGATTTTTTTT
>NW_017731372.1:830387-831324 GCF_001890085.2 Hipposideros armiger
AGCATTTAGAGCTGGGATAAGGATAGGAGGTTGCAAAGGCTTGGGTGGGGGTGGGGGGCTAGGTGAGAAGCCCAAAGGATACCTGCCAGTATGATATCATGGTCTCCAAGGGAAGAGCGTTTCAAAAAGGAAGGAGAGAAAAAGATCCAATGTCTCAGAAAGGGCATGAGGGGCACAAAATGGTTAGAAAGGAAACAAGGGCACACACCTTCCCTCTAAATAAGGAAGGTAACTGAGTGCCATCTCCAAATGGTTTATGCTTGGACTCATCCACAGGGGATTACAGGTAGCTTATTTTATAAACTTGCTGCTGTGCAACCGAATCGGTATGAATGCGCCAGGCAGCTGAAATGGAAGTGAGAACAGCAAAGCACTACGTAATAGCAGCACACACTGTCAGGTTCGAACATGAAACTCAAATTCCTAGCTCCTGAGATAGTCCCACACTGCAGCCAAGTACACTACCTGTCAAGGCTGCCTGATCCCTGCAAACTGAGCTCACAGTCTCAAGCCTGCCTCGCTGCCTTGCCCCTCCTCCCGCACAGCCCTAGCCTTGCTGCCCTTTCTGATGGCAGGCAGACGTCTCTGCAGCTCCAGGCTCACAGATCACAGGTGGGCAGGCAGTCCTGCCCTGGAAACAGTTCATCTGGTATGAGCAGCAACCTGAAAGACAGACACTCCTCTTACTCAAAGTAACATGTTCCTCTTACAATTCTTGCTGTTCCCATCTCACCATGGATTTTTTTGGCTGAAACATATATGTGGACAATGAAAACTTGATGTATGGTGTTGATAAAATTTCATGTTGGGTCCCTGGACTCCTGGGAGATTTCTGTATGTTCAGGTTCTTGTTTGGCATTTATTTTAAGAGTCAGATTCCCTCCCTCCCTTCCTCCCTCTATCCATGTTCCCATCCATCCATCCATCCATCCATCCA
>NW_017731372.1:836249-842728 GCF_001890085.2 Hipposideros armiger
AAGGAAGGAGGAAGGGAGGGAGGAAGAAGCAAACAGCTCAAGAGAGAAGTGTTCAACTTCTAGAACAATCGGGAACCAACCAGACATGGGTCTCTTTATCAATTTCAACCTGAAAAGAAACATGTTTTTCTGAAGTGTGGGTGGTAGGAACCAGCTGGGGTCTTTAGGGCACAGCGGCTTGAATTCTAGTACCAAGAGGTACAGGGTTACTTTTCCCAGCAGATGACAGTTTCTGACCCAGGGACAGAGGAAGCTCTCACTCTTCCAAGGATAGTTCCTCATATCTACAACCATCCCTTTGACCAGTTGCTCAGAAAATAAAGGATTAGAGAGATCTGTTTCTGGTGCTGGGCTAAGTGCTAAAATAAGGGATTAGAGAAGGTGGTAGCAATAGCAACTGGTACTAACAGAAGACACAGGCAAATAAATGGGCAGATTAGAGTCTTTCGTAGGGTCGTTAACAAGAAAAAATAGAATGAACTAAAAGGAAGCGCCTAACAGGGTGGCTGGTTCATAGCAGGGCACTTGTGTGTTTTTTTTGTTTTTTTGTTTTTTGTTTTTTTTAGCTGAGCCATCCTGCCACCTATTGGCAGCTCAGCAGCAGCTCAGCTCGGGCCGGGAATCAAACTGGCGACCGTGTTGCTCAGAGCTTCCACTCTTGAGCGAGCTCTTAACCAACTGAGCCACTCGGCTGGCCCTTGGATCAATTTTAACTTGAATTCAGCACTGTACAAAAATCTTTTCTGAGCCATTTCTGGGCAGAACGTGGCAAAATGTAACCTACCGTAATATACCGGTAACAAGTGCAAAACAATGAGCGCAAAGACAACAAGCATGAAAAAGCGGGAAATGCAAGTAAAAAAAACTACAACAATGAGCTCAAAAACAAGCGTGAAATGCAAGTAAAAAATCTACAACCACTGTATAAGATGCACCCAGTTTTTAGACCCCAAATTTTTCGAAAAAGGGTATGTCTTATACATGAGGAAATACGGTAGTTTGGGGACACACATTGTGCTATCCTCACCNATGTTGCAAATGCATCAGTGACCAAAAGGGTCATTCTTTCCTCATCATCTGGGTGTGAGGGTTCAGGAGACTCAATATTGAGCTAAGTGCAATGCAGCCAAGTTGAGCTGAGAGCAGCTTGGTGACTTCAAAGTCTTGCAGACAAAGCTGGAGATAGTGTCTTCATGGGATTCTCGCATAAAGCAAGCAGAGGAGGCCAATATACTTCCCAGACATGAAGCCTCTAGGTCCTCTCACTCCAGCCAGCATAACCCGGAGCCTTAACAGAAATCCATTTGAGAAAGAGGAGGGTAGATTGGCAACAGCTTTGTAACCTGTTGGGCAAGTTCCAGAGTGGAGATGTTGGCTGAAGACCTCCCCTGCTGGATCTGTAATGCATCTTCAAGGAAGCCTGTGCATTTAGAGGAAGAACAGCTCTCAGAGTAGAGCTTTGAGGGAGAAGGGACAAACGGAGTGGAAGGTGGTAAAAAAAAAAAAAAAAGATAATGACAAGGTTGTCTATTTTTAAAATATTGCTCTAAATAAATATATCATGAGCTGTCTTTACAAAGTTAACTATTACCAGCAAAACTTTTTTTTCTGAATAAGAAAGGCACAATCAAAAGCTTGTAATTATTTTGAGACTGCTCCCCACAGTTACCCAGGGCAGAGAGGGCATTGGCTGGTTGTCTGATCCAGCTAAGTCACTACACAAGGGTCGTTGGCTGGTGAATTCAGCCCTTGTACGTGCCTAACGATGTCCTCAGTAGAAATTTCATAGCCCATGACAGCTGTGTGGCACATCTGTTTGAGATCCAAAAAAAATCAGTTACACAAGCATTCATTGGGAAAGATTGGCCTTGCTTGGCACCAGTTCTGTGAAAAAGTCTTGGGAGTTTGAATTGAGCGCAAACTTAACAGACTGTAAGTTTAATGAAATGTTAGACTGCATCCGTGGAATTTGAATGTCTAGCCTTGTTGTAAGCTGAGCTGTTCAAACCACGCTTGAAGTACTGTAATAAATTCTGGTCATTTTAAGAAATATATTGAAAATTATAGCCTGTTCCTAAGAGCGTAGTCAAGAAGAAATCTTGAAATCATGACATGAGAAATGAATGGTTGAAAGGCTTGGAGGTGACAGGTCTCCAGTTTCACCGGAAGAAGAGTAAGGAGGGAGATGCTATAGCTATTATGTTCAGATATTCAAAGGCTTGGTTGATACAACGCCTTGTAAAATAATGTCTGATGTCAGTATCTGATGAATAAATACATAAATGAAGAGGAAAGTAGGTGTGTGTGTGTGCGCGTGTGTGTGTGTGTGTGTGTGTGTGTGTGTGTGTGTGTGTGTGTGTGGTTTTCCAGGAAACAACAAGAACACATGGTAAAAATTACAAGGAGGAAGGCAGATTTAAAACTCCATAAAAAAATANCCCCAGGCAAAGGAAATCTCGAGCCTAAGGGCTGGGGGTGGGAAGAGGAGCTTCCTGTGCGATTCATTGGAAGGTCTGTGTATTGGAGCCCAGGGAACGAGAGAGGGGAAAAGGCATGAGATCAAGTTGCAGAGGTCAGCAGGGCCAAACCTGCTGGGCTTTGAAAAAAAGTTTGGATTTTTAATGTCGTTGTTACTGTTAGAGCCCTAAAAACACGATGGTTGCATAAATGGCACGAAGATGGCATTTAGATCACCTTGGTGAAAAGCAGCACATGTTTTTAAGTCTAGAACAATAGAAAGATCACCTGCTTATACACAAATGATCCGATCCATGCCAAATTGTTCAAAATTCTCGTAATTGCTTGCAGTGTTTCCTATGGGAAATTTAACATGAGGTCGGGATGAACTGCAGTCCCTGACGGTGATTATTCTAAGGCCTTGCCCCAAGTACAACCCGAGGAAATATTTTCAGTTTCCTTCCATTCTCCTAAGGATACAGCTTGGAAACAGCCTTTGCCCAGGTGCTTCCTGCCCTGACCTGCAGGAGTTGTGTGTTTGAGTTGAGGGTGGGAGTGTGAATGCGCCCCAGGGATTCTGCACACCTTGCTCCATTGTTTGCAGAGGGTTTTTGAGCCACTTGGGTCTGTGTCTGGGGTGCGGGTGCAGGGGAGGAGTGTGTGTGTGTGTCTGGCTGCCTGGCGGGCTTCTCTAAGAAGCACCTTGCAGGTCAGTAATGGTATGCTATTATAGTTATTATTATAATAAATACTTAAATGCCAAAGAAGCGGCTTCCAGCCTAGTCAGACACAATTGCCACCCACACTTTACTAGGCTGAAAAAAAGATGTGAAAATCTGAGTAACATGACTCAGTTTTAGATACGTTTGTGGAGGGCTTCAGGTAAACGTGGTGAATCTCATTCCTTTAGCCGTGGCCGAGACAATGAGTTCAGGGCATTGGGGCGATGGGACGGAGAGAGGCTAGGACAAAATCTTGAAGGGCGGTCCCTACTCTGGAAAGAGTACAAATGAACAGTCCAGTGAGAATAATGGGTGGGACTTGGCACCTACGATACAGAGTTCAGTGAAAGATAGAACTTCATTCCTAGACGGTATAAGGCTTCAGGTCTGTTCAGAGTCTGGGTCTGATGTGTTTCTGTATTTTCTGATGCAATGATATCTGACGGCCAGGTCCTGGGCCCGTGGCTGTCCATGGTGAAATGAGGAAAATGTGGATAATGTGTGTTTGACAAAGCCCAATATGTATTAAGCAAATTTTATATATATATATATATATATATATATATATATATATATTATAAGATATTAAATATCTTATTGGACATGATAAAACACTGGAAAATTCCTTTTTTGAAGTCTTGCTTCTTCATAAAGTCCCAGTGTCCACGCAGCTAGTGCAGCCTTCCTGTTAGGTATGAAGTGGTATTTATTAAATAAACAAAATAAATGCACATGTTCATTGATTAATGACAGGAGAAGGAAGGGGGAAAGAAGTAAGAATCTGTGAAACAAAATCTATCAATAAGGTAGAGAAAGGGGCCTTATCAGGAGGGGCAAAAGAAAACCTGCAGCAACATGATAGGCAAATAAATCGTTCGATACGTTTGTTATGTAAATAATTCATGAGAATTTATAAGAAAAACATGGTGCCCAATAGATAAATGGACAAAGGTCATGAGCAGACCAGTATCAAAATCGAAATGGAACAGTAAAACCAGCATGTGGCGCTTTTCAACCCTCCCTTCTTATTCACCTTACCACCCCCTAACATCCTATTTCTTTTCTGCTTCATGTATTTCTCCTTAACAAATATCACTATCCCAATATTCTCTGTTACTTGTTTTGTTTTGTTTTTCCCTCTAACTCCCATGAAAACTCCATGAAGGCTGGGACATCTGCTGGTTTTGTTTACCACTTTATCCCCAGTGCCTAGGACAGCCTGCACATAGGAGATGCTCGATGTGTATTTGTTGAATGAATGGATATTGATGAAAGGGACACGTTCAAGACCCCCATCTGTATACTTGGCTTTTGTGTCAAGGCTCCCTGATGGAAACTAGAGAACATACTCATGAAATTAGCTGCTGGCCCAGAATTTGGAAGACTAGCCAGTAGATTCCAAAATAAAAATGAGAAAAGTTCTAGACATAAAAGTGAACAAGGTTGAATGTAAAGGAAGGAAAGTATAATAAAAAAACAGTTTTAGAATTTCCTCCTGTTTTAAAAGGTTATTACAATCTTATATTTAGGTGTATTAATCTAAATAAAATCATCGTATGACAAGTGACTAAGAAAGGCTGTTTTCTGGACTTGGCTTCTGTGGAGAAAAGCATCCCTTCAGAGAACAAGGAAGAATATGACTGCTAAGTATTGTTATTTGTATTTTTAAGGCATATCCAGAACACGTGGGGACACTTGGAATCCTTTAAATGGTAGAAACACACCTTGGAGTTTCTCGAAGTTCAAGAAAACANACATACAATATTATATTAGTTTCAGTCAGATACGCAACACAGTGATTAGACATTATATGACTGACGAAGTGATCACCCTGGTATGGAGACTTTGATTTTTGCAAATGGGATGACAGCTTCCAGAGTCTTTGATACCAAACTGATAGATGTCAGATGTATCTTGCCTTAGACCTTATAAGTAATGTGCAATTTGAGTATTTGTAAAAATAATTTACAAGACATTAGAATAGATTGCTAACTTAAAGGCCAATTTCAATAGTTGCTTGTGTTCTGAAAATAAGCATTTGCCAGGGTTTTTTCTAAGTGAATATACTATTCTCAGCTTTAATTTTATTCACCATTTTCAGTCTAGCTATTTACATGGAGGTGACAGTTGGTAGCTTTGAGCATAAAAGGATTGACAGTTTACATGAGGCCGGTTCTTTGACTCAGAGAAAGGGAATGTTATTCAATAAGATAAATCCGGATTTAATTTTTAGTGTAACTTCTTTGAACAAACAAACTGGAGAAAGGTGGTTAGAATTGCTAGCTCCAACTCACTTCTCCCTGCCATGATGCTCTTCCTTTACAAAGCAAGAACTTAAAATAGCAGAGGCAGTAAAGACAAAAAGAAATGTAAGTGAAATGAATGGGCGAGAGGTAAATAGGTCCTAGTGGGGAGAGTTATATGAAATTGGGGTGGGAAGTAGATAGGATTAGACCATGGACGTCTTTGTAGGCAATGTTAAGAAATTCTGGTCTTCATCCTAGAAGGAAAGGAAAGGCATTGGAGAGTTTTAAGCAGAGAGGTATTGGTAAAATTTGTATTTTGAAAAGGTTTTCTGACTACTGAGTGGAGGGACGTAAGAGAAGTTGCAGGGAATTCAGTTGGGAAGATATTGCAAGCAAGGGGTGATTGAGGTTTGGTCTAGAGTGGCTGCAGTAAAGATAGACTTGGATGGACTTGAGCTATTTAATGGGTCATACCAATAAAATGTGGTATTGAATAGAATATGGGCAGGTGAGAAAGATGGAGAACCTATAAAGATAACTTCCAGCTTTCTGATTTGAAGGAATGACTATCACGAGTTTGATTTTTATTTTTTAATCTTTTTTATCAGGGAACAATGTGTTTTTCCAGGACCCATCAGTTCCAAGTCAAGTAATTATTTTAATCTAGTTGAGGAGGGTGCAGTTCAGTGGCCCATGTGGCGATCGAACTGGCAATGAGCTCTGCTCTCTAACCAACTGAGCTAACTGGTCGCCCCACGAGTTTGGTTTTAAATATGTTTTGTATAAAGAGCTTTTGAGACAACGAATTGGAAATGTAAAGTGGTTGGCTGGGCATGAGGGTCTAAAGTTGAGAATGAAGTCTAGACTAGGGGAGAATCTTGGCACGTCAACACTCACTGTGGTTATTGAAGCCCTTGACTTAGAGGAGAGAGTTCTAGAGTGATAAGTCATGGAGGTTCAGGACTGAGCCTCGACGAACACCAGCATTTAGAGCTGGGATAAGGATAGGAGGTTGCAAAGGCTTGGGTGGGGGTGGGGGGCTAGGTGAGAAGCC
>NW_017731372.1:843904-845536 GCF_001890085.2 Hipposideros armiger
GATCAATTTTAACTTGAATTCAGCACTGTACAAAAATCTTTTCTGAGCCATTTCTGGGCAGAACGTGGCAAAATGTAACCTACCGTAATATACCGGTAACAAGTGCAAAACAATGAGCGCAAAGACAACAAGCATGAAAAAGCGGGAAATGCAAGTAAAAAAAACTACAACAATGAGCTCAAAAACAAGCGTGAAATGCAAGTAAAAAATCTACAACCACTGTATAAGATGCACCCAGTTTTTAGACCCCAAATTTTTCGAAAAAGGGTATGTCTTATACATGAGGAAATACGGTAGTTTGGGGACACACATTGTGCTATCCTCACCATAGGCAGACAGTAAAGACAAGTCAGTAAAAGTAAAGAGAGAGAGACAGGTTGTTCTGTTAAATGAGTTTTTCTTTTTCTTAACTACCTTATTTGTCTATCATCTTGGTAGTATCTCTCACCTCTTTGCTATGAAGTGTTTAATAGCGTAATATAATAAATATCAACCCGCCTAAAGGGTATAGCACAGTGCGTGGTGATGACTCAGTATAGCTCCATGGGGCCAATTCATAGCAGCAGCCGAAAGAACCTAAAAATGGGCAGACGAGTCCAGTCATGAGTTGCTGGTAGAGTGTGTTGGGGAGCCTTATAGAAAACTGGGTGACCCTGTGGTGATAACAAACCTATATCCCAGCAGTCACTTCCCTACTCACCCGAGGTGCTGTTACGATGTGGTTTGAGTCAGATTTGCTCAGTCTCATGGCGGAGAATCAGCACCCAGAATCTTTTGGATTTAGCCATTCTCCATGTGAATCAAAGTCCTTCATAAAGAAAAACTAAGAGAAAAATGATTCCATTTTGATGGGCATTTAACCTCTCTGAAGAGCCCACATCCCCTTAAGGTTATGCGGCTTCGGTGTGAGTCACTGATCAGCAAAATGATCAGGGAGGATGTAATTAGAAATGTATGTAATTGGCTCAGCTGGAAAGAAGGTTATTAGTCTCTGAGTAGACAAGGTCAGCCTGCAGCTTAGCAGAGAGAGATGGTAACGAAGGATTTACCACATCCTGTCTTCTTTTCATAGTGGATTCCCTCGCCCACCCAGCAACGATGAGCCTGGCTCTTTCTTTTCTTTGGGGGAACAGCTATCCCAGACTCAGTGTGATCGGCATGGTGGTAGGAAGTGGTGGAGCCCAGCGATGACGTACATCCTGTATGACAGCTAACATGCGTTACTCACTCTGTCAGGCACTTTTCTAGATGTTTCCATCCAGCATGCAATTTAATCTTCATAAATAACCTTATGAAGAGGGTGCTATTAATATTTCCATTTTACAAATGGGGTAGCGGAGGCTTAGACAGGGAGGCGAAGAAACTTGTTGAAGGTTGTATAGCTATGCGAGCTCCAGCCCCAAGTGTGCTGACATCAGAGATCAGAGGGTTTGGGAGTCAGACAGCCTGGGTTCAAATATTGGTACTACCACTACTGCTGTGTCACTCTGGAGCATAGGGAGGCAAGGATGGAGGCAGGGAGGAGAGTGAGAGGCGGGGTTCAGGTGAGAGAAGATGGAGGCTTGAACTGGGGTGATCAAAGGGAGGTGGTGAGAAGTGGCTGGATCCCAGAGTGACACCTTTTGTTATCCC
>NW_017731372.1:849606-851784 GCF_001890085.2 Hipposideros armiger
GGTTAGGTAGCAAACAGTTCTTGGACTGGCTGCCGCTCACAGACCACACTTGGAGTAGCACTAATATAGACAGATGAGTCCTTAAAGGGTCTGAGAGAGATTAGCATGAGGGTAAGAAGACCTAAGAGAGGCCTCACTGAAGATGAAAGATTTTGCTTAAGTCGGTGACGTCTGCTCATGAGCACCTGATCTTTGTGTGTCTAGTTGCAAACCATTTGGAGACACAGCCCTAATTTTCTGTTTCTTCTTTCCCAGAGACTCCAGGTGTGACTGTGACCCAGCTGGCATCTCGGGGCCCTGTGACACGGGCCGCTGTGTCTGCAAGCCAGCTGTCACCGGAGAGCGCTGCGATAGGTGTGTAAACTGTGACCGTCCACACACGGCAGGGAAAGCCCCGGGGCAACGAGCATGAGAAGCCTCCTCAGAGCAGTTATGGAAAAGGGACATTGAACAAATGTTGATGACCTCCTTCCTGCCTTCTGTCCTCAAGAACTAAGCTTTTTTTTAAAAAAAAAGAAGAATACAGCTGAGCCCCCAGATCTCACTGGGCTCCATGCTTTTGCTGTGGCCACTCTGTTTACACTACGGTAGAGGCACATGGCCCCCATGAGTCCCCTCCCGGGGGCTCCGATACAAAGCGGTGAGCAGTAAGGAGGTCACATGACCCAGCTTGCTCCCAGGAGAGGTCTGACCTAATTTAACATGTTAGGAAAATTCTAGTAAGAGTGAACAGTGCAGCGTATGGCTACATTTAACCATCACGTGCAGCAAAGGAACCCGCCAGGGATGGCATGGTGGTTGCAAGCACACACACGAATGGGGGAAGGTGTAAGTGCCCTTTGGGCCCCATGCCATGTTGGGGCAGGTGGCCCAGTGGGGAGAGATCCACCCTCAGCTGTGGCCGCAGGACGTTCCTTCAGTACAAACTGCTCAGACTGAAAACTCCGCCCTGCCCTGAGATTGTTATGAGCACAGAGCTGTGAGCTTGGCCCCAGAGGTAGAGGCTGCCTCCTCATTTCCTTACAAGCAATAAAGCAGCTCTTTGGCATCCTGCCAGCCACTTACACCTGGGCACAGGACGTGCCACACACATACTGAGCTTGGGCTTTCGGGGGGTTCTTTGCTGCTGAGGTGGGGGTGGGGAAACATAGCTGAAGGGTTAAAAGACAAGTCACTTTTGGAAAACATTGTCAATGTCAAAATATCACGTAGACATAGAAAGCCANAGAACCTTCTGTCTTTCATCAACACTCAATCTGAGAGGACTCGATTACAAGGAAGAGCATGTCTGTAAATTAATCACAGGGCAAGGACTCTAGTACTCTAGACCAGGTGAGGTGCACAGGTCCTTCATTCCTCACGAGGGCGATGCTCCAAGGATGAGAATCTCTACCCCTCCAGGTTGATGGAGATATTTTGGGTTAAGAGGCCTTTCTGCACTCTTAAAAAGTCACTGACCCTTAAAAGATGGCTTTTGCCTGTCATCTTTGCCTGCTCACTTTCTCATGCCCACTCTTCGAGAAGGACGATAACGCTCATTCACAAACTTTCCTCCTTCTTGAGATCTCAAGGATTTGACAAACTTTGTTTACAAAGCAGTGGCGTACACACTACTTAGTGTTGAAACGAGGCAGAGGTATAAATGAAAATGCTTTCAGGAATAATGTCCATTTCTTTCCCTGAAGAAGACAGCCTTGGCCATCAGAACTGTCCATAGTGGGCACATGCATACTAGACGATGGGAGAGAATTGCTGGAAGTAGCAGGTGGTGGTTATTACTTATTATTTCTTGAGCTCCTATAGGGTGACAATTGCTTCCTAACCCTGTATAAATTATATATTTCCTCTTTTTCTTTCCTTGCCCCACCTTGTCGATTACAGGTTCTCTTAGTGCTCGATGTGACAACTCTGGACAGTGCAGCTGTAAACCAGGGGTGACAGGACACAGGTGTGACCGATGTCTGCCAGGATTCCACACACTCACTGATGCTGGGTGCACCCAAGACCAAAGGCTACAGTAAGCACCTCCACCCACCACTGCTGCCTCTGCCACGAGTAATGGCAATCATACGAACACTTATATTTCCTGAGCACCTACTGTGTGCCAAACACTGCTATGAGAACTTCATGTGGGTTATCTCATTTAACCCTCACAATAACCCTAAGAGGTTGGGATTA
>NW_017731372.1:856894-858280 GCF_001890085.2 Hipposideros armiger
TCATCTACAAAAATTGGAAATAACAATTCCTATCTCATAGGGTTGTAGTGAGGATTAAATGAGAGTACCCATAGGTGCCTGGTGGTATTTCATGTAGAAGGAGGTAGTTAACTTGAACAGAGAGAAGCGAGTGGTCCCCGGCTTCCCCTGCCCTCTTCTCTGTGACCCTAACATCTGGGACTTGTCTGGCAGCTGTGGTCCTCCGAGAAGCTCAGAGGACTGGAACTGGGAGCAGAGTTGGAACAACAGCCTACACTTTGCTTTTGTAGAGAGCCTCTAGCCGTTCTTCTTTGTCATATCCTCACCTGGCCCTCCCGCTGTGGGCCAAAGCCCGGATGCAAGGGGCAGGGATGGCGGGCAGCACCTAGTGGTCTAGAGAGGGAGTCAGCACAGCTGAGTGCTAGCTGAGAGCTGAATGCTGAGAGCATTTGTCTTCCTTCCCCGGCCCCCACCTCACACCCATTAGCCCCCATGAAGCCTTTGCTCTGGGCAAGGCTAGTTCTGCATATCCCGGCCCCACCCCACCCTGCCTTAGCCACGTGACCTCCACTCGATTCCTCCCCAAGGATCAAACATGATTCTGCTCTACCAGAGGGAGAGGAAGTGCACGTCCCCATGCTCTTTCACTGGGGGGCTGTGATTGTCCCCCAGGTGGTCTGGGATGAGGGTGGTAGTGCTACTTAGTATTGCCCACCTCTGGGAATGAATAGGGCTGGGTGGGAGAGAGAGTAGATCAGTCATCATATTCTCCATATGGAATAAGAAATAACCTATAATATTACCCTGACTTCTAAAATGCCACTGCAGGTGTCGACCAGGTTACTACCATCTGGATGGGGGGAACCCTGAGGGCTGTACCCAGTGTTTTTGCTACGGACATTCAGCCAGCTGCCGCAGCTCGGGGGACTACAGTGTCCATAAAATCACCTCTGACTTCCAACAAGGTAAGGTTGTTCTGTTTTCTAGAATTTTGTTGTTGACATTGTGTAGGGCTCTGTGCTTACAGATAACCCCCTCACTATGCATCGGGTGGGATACCCAAGCCACCTTCTGCAATGCTCTCCTAGCGTTTAATGTATGTTAGCTTGACAAGGCAATAAGGCAGACCCGGTGTCTTGAAAAAGTATAGCTGAACAGTTCCCTCACCCCAGTGTATGAAAAACTTAAAAGAATAACTAAAAAGAGACCAGGCCTTCTTCTCCCTGCATTTCCCATCCTTAGCTGTTTCAAAACCACATAGAATCACTCAGTCATGGGATTGGGGTGGTGGCAGGGAGCGGGGGTATAGGAGAGTTTTCCTGGAATTCACATTCACTAATAATACTGCTTTCACATACAATAAATGAGTTAATTTCTGTGAAATGAGTTACCAAGCTACAACACACC
>NW_017731372.1:858695-859567 GCF_001890085.2 Hipposideros armiger
GTGGAGGAAGTTCTGAGGACTGTACATGAGTGTGGAAATAGTAAGAAAACCCACTTGCTAGTCACTGGTAGGACTGTTTGGCAAGCAAGGCTTGCCTTGTTTATCTCAATAATGATTTATCTGAATGCAGAGTGGTTTTGTTTGTGTTCCAGATGTTGATGGCTGGAAGGCTGTCCAAAGAAACGGGTCTCCTGCAAAGCTCCATTGGTCACAGCGCCATCGGGATGTGTTTAGCTCAGCACGGCGATCAGACCCTGTCTATTTTGTAGCTCCCGGTATGTATGTGTGGTATTTGTCCTAGCGACGCCAGCTCATAAGACCAGGAAGTCAGGACCAAGAAATGGACTTGGTGAATGTGGAAACCATAGTGTTCACGGCAGCAGTGTCTCCAGAGGACAGTTGGGGCTTCAGCCCAATATGACAAAGTCGTGGCACAATAGAGCAGAACTGGGTGTCCAGGTGATCAGACCCTGGGTGAGGGTCCTACTTCAATCCAATGGGAAGTTTCTAGATTTCCCACCAAGACAAGATTTAAGGACTGTGGTTAAGGCTGTGGGTCTATTGAGAAGAAGATGGAAAAGCAAAGACAAGGCATTTCTAAAAGTTTTAACCACTTGTAAATTTAAAAAATATGTATCAGTGAGTGGTATAGAACAGCTGAATGGAAAAACTCTGGCTAGAATTCTAATCCTAGCTCATGTCCTTAGCTGACATGGGATTCCTGGCTGAGTTGCCCTCTTAACCTTTCCAAACTTCAGTTCTCTCATCTGTGTGATGGGAATAGTAACACCTACCTCCAAGATCATTGCCATCAAATGGGATGATGCTTGTGAAAGCATTCTGTAAACTCTAAAGCTTTCCATAACAAATAG
>NW_017731372.1:861587-897702 GCF_001890085.2 Hipposideros armiger
GCACAGTAAACTGTTGTTTAATGAATCAGTGAATGAAACAAAAGGGTCAGGGCTATTCCTGGAAGAGGTATTCCAGGAAAAAAACAAAACCACGTAAAAAGCAATAGTGCAGGGGCTGGTGGTGGGACTCATTGAGGCGCTATGATGCCAAAGGAAGGCGGGTTAGATATGGACGACGTAGGAGGTGGAAACTGACTTTTGTAAAAGGGGTAAGTGAAATGTGCTCAGAGAACAAATCATTTAAACAGCAAACCCACAAATAAATGGTGTCTCTGGAGGGTGGGGGCTTCCTGAACTCAGAGAAGTTTCTAATATTAGGTTTTGTGTGACCAAGAATAGAAAGTGGTCTCTGAGGACTTGGAGCAGCACTGGCTGCCACGCCCCCTGGAGCGCTGGCTCCCACACTGGGATGCCCTCCATCACATCCTGCGGGGCTTGTGCTCCCCAGGGAGTGAGAAAGCTCCACATTCGTGCCTACAGGGATGTTGCTACTGGTTCTCCATCTCCTTCAAAGCAGGACTGCAAAGGGGCATGACTGGTATCAGGGAATACAAATTATAAGATTTTAAAAGAGTTCATTTTTCAGCTTCTGCTTTAAAATCATGCAGATTAAATGAACATCCAAGCAGTCACTGGAGTCCCCAGCTGAGTTACTTTGAGTACCGAAGGTTACTGAGGAATCTTACGGCCCTGTGGATCCGAGCTACCTATGGAGACTACAGTAAGTGACTAGGAGAAATGAATTTCTCTCTTCTCAGGTTTGGTTTCAATTTGCTTCAGCTCTCTAAGGTGCAGCTACCCCAGCAAATAGATAAACTACTGATGGCTTTGATGTAGCGTCTCTGATCGGGTTTAATCATTTACATTCTAGAAGTTGTTAAAAAGGAATGTTTCTCTAAAAAGAGGTCAGCACCAATGACGAATGAGTGATGCTACCTTGCTAAAATAGTCTCCAGATTTAGATAAAAGCTGATTCTTTGAAAAAGATCATCTATCTACAACAAATGGACACTTTCTCTCAGCTGGAAAAAGAGATGGACGACACAGCCCTCTTTATCCCTTGAGTATCTTATCTTTGGGGATTATACTCCATGCTCCCATGTGTGGACATCACCCTGTATTCTCTTAGCTCCTTTTGTTGAACTTCACATGTTGGGTCCACCTAGTCCCAATCGAAATTCTTTAAATGAGAATTCCTTCAGCTTTTTAGCACCCATATAAAAAGGAAGCATGGACCATTTCTATGTCACTAATGTGGTGAATCAAATGAGAAGTAGAAAATGTGTTTCCTAACTATTTATGGAATCTTTACTTGGTGACAGGCACATTAGAACACATGCATTGTCTCATTTAATTTACACAACAGGCATGGGAGGTAGATCCCTCGGTTACTTCTCTTCTGCAGTTGAGGAAACAAAATCGTGCAGAGGTTATGTGACTTGCCCATTCACACAGCTAGTGAGGGTGGAGCCAGAATTTAAACTGATTTTTCTGACACCAAAACCTGTGCACTCCATCATGAGGGACTGCTGTACCTCTACACCTGGCATTGTGGGGAAACACCACCTGTCTTTGATAGTTAAGAAGAATAAAGAGAGGCCTGATTTTGATCTTTAGACCTTCTCACTTGCTCCTTCCTACCTGTTCTCTGTATTGCAGGCACTGGGTACATAGACAACGTGGCCCTGATTTCAGCCCGCCCCATCTCGGGAGCCCCAGCGCCCTGGGTTGAGCAATGTGTGTGCCCTGTTGGGTACAAGGGGCAGTTCTGCCAGGATTGTGCTTCTGGCTACAAAAGAGATTCAGCCAGACTGGGACCTTTTGGCACCTGTGTTCCATGTAACTGCCAAGGGGGAGGGACCTGCGATCCTGATACAGGTAAGTGCAGTGACACCTGGACCAGGTGGCTGGGGGTGCAGCCAGGTGACTGGGGTCTCCGTGGAAGAGACAGAGCTGTGTAAGAAAGACTGTGCCTGAGCTCATTACAGAGATGGGAAAGGATTAAGGAAAGGAGGGCTGGAGTCGGGGAAGATGGGCATGGCGCTGTGTTTCACTCAATCCTTGTCATTATGGAAATGTCCCAAGGTTGTGGGAAAGGTGCTAGGTTACAGGAAATGGCTGTCATGATTCAGTGCTGGATGGGGGAGTCGGTGTCCCGTTGCAAGAATTGTATGGGGAGATCAAAGGCCGTGTCAGGGCCTGGGTGAACGTGCTGACAAACGGTGTCAGGCCACAGGGGCAGGGGGTGCAGTGCTAAGCTGTGGTTAGTAAAGGAAGTGTGTGTCTACCGACCATGGGAGAGTGAGGGTGAGAGTCAGGTTCGTGGCCATGTTTAGAGTTGGTAGGAGGGCAGAGGTGAATGCTGGTGCTCAGACACTGTGAAGAAAGTTCAGGAAGGAAGGCTTTGAGTTTCCCAGCTCTGACCCCCACACATCATCCAGATTACAGGAAGTGGCGAGTTTTACCCTGCTCTTTCTCTGCCCCTCCCTCCATTCTTTTCTGCCTCCCAGGAGATTGTTACTCAGGGGATGAAAACCCTGACATCCAGTGTGCCGACTGCCCCATTGGTTTCTACAATGACCCCCGCGACCCCCGCAGCTGCAAGCCATGCCCCTGTCGCAATGGGTTCAGCTGCTCCGTGATGCCTGAGACAGAGGACGTGGTGTGCAATAACTGCCCCCTCGGGGTCACTGGTAAGGCCAGCGCCTGCGTCACCCTGTCCTCAGGCCCTGAATTTGAGTACCTAGCTTCTGCTCCAAGGAGTTTCTAGGGAATTAGAATTCCTTGGGGTTAATCTAAGTGGGCTCATTCTAAAGATAAGGCTATTTTGATGCCCTAGGGGTGAAATGGATTGAGGACAGGCAGAGTATGTAGGGAGGAAACATCTAAAGCTGTTTTAGGAGGCTTGGAATTAGGAGATGAAGTTTTCAGATAAAATACATGGTTTAACTCAGTTTTTTTTAAACGAACCAAGGTAAGGAAGGAAAACTTAGTGACCTTTGAAATGTCCCATCTCTCTGCTAGTCAGTCTAAAGAAGAGTTCATTCTTCAGCAGCAGCTTTGGGCGTGTTGCTCCAAACCTGACTTTTCCCCAACTATCTCACTGACTGGCAGGAAGCCTCCACTTGGTGCTGCTGTGTCCTTAAACCTGTGAGCCCGTGGAGACAAGAGCTACCCGCCTTGCCCTGGGCGCCTGCTCCTGAGACTACTATTCTGGGATTCAAGGTGGAAGCCCTTCTGGGCAGCCACTTGGACTTTCGGCCTCTGGGTCTGGTCTTGCTGCCCACAGGTGACCACTGGGCTTGGCCATTTGTTCCTTCCAGGTGCCCGCTGCGAGCTCTGTGCCGATGGCTACTTTGGGGACCCCTTTGGGGAGCGGGGCCCAGTGAGGCCTTGTCAGCCCTGTCAGTGCAACAACAACGTGGACCCAAGAGTCACCGGGAACTGTGACCGTCTGACAGGCAGATGTCTCAAGTGCATCCACAACACAGCCGGTGTCCACTGTGACCAGTGCAAAGCAGGCTACTTTGGGGACCCCTTGGCTCCCAATCCAGGGGACAAGTGTCGAGGTAGGACTGCGTGGTCAGGGTGTGTGTGTGTGTGTGTACACGTAAGCTTGCTGGTGTGCACACATGTAAGAACATACAACAGCAGTTACTATCCTGATGCTGCTTTGGTTTCTCTAACCAGCTGGCCCATAAACAGCCCAGACCTTTCACCTGTCAAAGGCCTTGAGACCACTTTCCCCTGTCGCAGGGTTGGAAGGCAGAGCCTGAGGAGGTAGAATGGGTTAAAGCTGGGTGGGAGAAGTGGAAAAGGTCAGGTTTACATTCTTAAGTGGAAGAGGAGATAAAATGGGGCCACTTCCTGTGCCCAGTCCCCAGGCTGGTCGGCCAGGAAGTGGCGCCACACCTGTTACAAGAGAGTCATAAATGACTGGATACAAAGCCTGAGCAAACGGCGGCGGGGAGGGGAGTGGGCTGGAAAGCAGTTTAAGAGACCCTCTCAGGAAGTCAGCGTAATTGATGTATGGAAAGGTAACCATCAGAAAGTCTCTTAAAGAGACTCGGCTTCAAAGCAGCGGCTATCATGTAACATTCCTAGGGCCGCTCCAGATCAAAGCACAAATGTGCGGAGAGGTCCTCTTGCTCAGCCTTTCTTTCAAACCTCTGCACAGGTTCTACTCAAGAGGCAAGTTTAGCTCTAGGGAGCTGGCCTGCCCCACAGACATAACGCCTTATTCGCAAGGGTCCCTGGCCAGCCTGGTGCCCAGAACTCAGGAGCTCGTTTATTATAAGGTCCAGAGTGGCTCTGGAGACCCAGATTGGAGGACCCCTGGTTCCCCAGGAGGTCTGCAGGGAGCCCAGAGCCTTCCATTCACACCAGAGCCGCCACCCCAGGAAATGCCTGAGGACCTCCATGCAACCTGGGGCTTCTACCCAGGGGCATGAATCTCATGTGCCCAGACCCCAACCTGTGGGTTTGCTGTGATGTGCAAGAAAGTACCCCAACATAGGAGGCGCCCACATGACACTGGCACTGCTGAGTTCAGGTTCAGTTTTTTAACATACCTTGTGTTATGCTGATTATACCAGTTGATCTCTCTGAGCTTGTTTCCTCATTGGATGAATAATATTGAATGCAACGTGGCTGCAAAGGTAAAAGAGCATATGAGAAAGTACACTATATACTATGAATTCCAGCTATAAGGTCCTATTAATAGAGATTTCACTGGTTGTTAGGCTGTACATTTGTTTCTTCACTCAACTATCTTCTGTCAAGCACCTACCAGGTACCCAATGTGAGGCTTGATACTAAGGTTATAAGAATGAAAGACACACAAGAAAGACACACAAATATGTAAGTGACGACAGTATGCTTACTTATGTGATCACATTACTACATGCTGAGCGTTTTGTGAGCACCAAAGATAGAGCAACCAGAGGATTTCTTAACTCCATTACAGCAATGTCTCACCTACTGTTATATCCTCAGCTCCTAGAACATAACATGGCGTGTACTAGGTGCTCAATGAATTTGACTGAATGAATAAAGGCATTGCTTTCTTACTGCATTTCCTACCTCTGAGGTAGCAGGGCTGAAGGAAAAGAGCATTGGCTCTTTCCAAGTTCTCATTCCAGCTGGCCATTTACTTGCTCTGTGACCTTGGACAAGTTACTTAACCTCTCTGAGCTCATCTTCCTCCCCTGTAAAATAGAGGGAGATGTCCACACCTGGCACATAATAGGACCAGAAGAAATGTTATTCACCTTGTGAGCAAAGCCAGAGTGCCTGCTGACTAGCCAACAGGCTTCCAATTTTACAGGAGGAAAAACAAGGCCAACCAAAAGGATGGACAGCTGTAATATTTCAATATTTCTTCACACACACACACACACACACACACACACACACACACACACACACCCCAAACAAGCTTGCCAGATGAGTCCTAAACCCGATATGTATTAAGAATGTGCTTGGAGGCATAGCCAAGAGATGAATCTAACGATCTAATGCAGTATGAATTGATGACACAACATGAAGGGTGACTTGATCTCCCTTTTATTTTGCTACACCTCCAGTTTGTGGAATTAGCTTGATATGAATGCTTCCTATTTGTCTGTCTTTTGTCTCTAGCTTGCAACTGTAACCCAGCGGGCTCCGAGCCTGTGGAGTGTCGGAGTGATGGCAGCTGCATTTGCAAGCCCGGGTTTGATGGCCTCAACTGTGAGCACGCAGCATTAACCAGCTGTCCAGCTTGCTATGATCAAGTGAAGACTCAGGTGAGCCTGCTAACCAACCCTCACCCCCACGAGTAAAAACCCCAAGAGTCTATTAGGTGGTGCTGTCACAGATCTAGGACCCTCCTAGTCTCCTGGGGATGGGGGCGAGGATGACTATTTTTTTCTTTAAAAATTGCTATATTTAAGGGCTGGCTGAGTGGCTCAGTTGGTTAAGAGCTCGCTCAAGAGTTTGAGCTCTGAGCAACAGCGGTTCGAGTCCTGGCCCAAGCTGAGCAGCTGCTGAGCTGCCAACAGGTGGCAGGATGGCTCAGCTAAAAAAAATTAAAATTAAAATTAAAATTTAAAAAAATTGCTATATTTAAAAAATTCTGTATCCCAGTAATAATACTTCAGATATATGTTCTTATATATACAATTTTCAAAACCCCCTTTGCAGAAATTGTCCCATTTGGTACTCATGATAACTTAGTCAAGTTGAGGAGAAGAAAAAAGCATTCTGACCTCAGTTGTCACTGAGCAAACAAAGTCTCAAGAAATTTGCAATTTTTAAAGTCGCATGGCCAGGTGGAACCGAAAATCCCCCCCACCCCCCGCCCCGTGTCCCCTGACTCTGAGTTCAGTGCTCTTTCCACTATAATATGCCACTTTCTAGGATGTTTTTCCAAGCGATGTTCTAGTGCAACAAATGAAAAAAACAAACATACGAAAGATAGGAGGAGTCCAGCCACTGTCCAGGCTATCGAACCAGGAATGGCCTCTGGAAATTTCTCATTCAGATTCCAGAGAAGAATGAAATTGATGTTGTTGTTAATTATTAAATATTACTTTGCTGGGGTGAGGCGTGGGGGAAGAAAGGGCCCAAACAGAACCCCAAATGTAGGACAAATGCAACCTATTTTTAAAATGTATCTAACCAGTCCTCTATGGCACTTGCTTTGTTCTAGGCACTGTTCTAAGCACTGTACACATATTAACTCACGTAGTCCAAGTCACAGCTCTATGAGATATTATTATTATCCCCATCTTATGGATAAAGGAAGTGACATGCCCAAGGTCACACAGCTCAAAGCGCTGGGACGCAAACAGAGAGCCTAGGCTCTAGAGTCTGAACTACCATGACATGCCAAGCATTTCTGGGCTTTTAGTCATTATCCCTGGGAACCTGGTGCTCAGCCGTCATCTCTGTTCTGTGCGGTTTCAGATGGGTCCGTTTGTGCAGCAGCTCCGGAGCCTGGAGGCTCTGCTTTCAAAGGCTCAGGAAGGTGGCGGAGGGGCACCCAACGCAGAGCTGGAAGGCAGGATGCAGCAGGCTGAGCAGGCCCTGCAGGACATCCTGAGAGAAGCCCAGATCTCAGAAGGTGATGACGGCCAGCCTCCCTTCGGACGGGAGAGAATTCGTAGTCCTAGAAAGCACTGCCACACTAGGTCATAGACTCTTCTGTGGGTATCCGTTCAGCAGGTGTCTCTGCCCAGCCCTTGCAGAGGGGGAAGGACTCTCTGTGACTTTCTCCTGGGACCTGAATGGTGGTGATAAAAGACCAATTGCATGCATTCATTTATTGGGCTTTCACCATTTTGACATAAGACAGTCAAACTCATTTTTTCAGCCCTCTGTGACATTTGATTACTAAACTGACTTTGAAAGATCTTATCTTCCCTTTCCTTGTTGGTGTTCAGGTGCAATGAGATCACTTAATCTCCAGTTGGCCAAGGCAAAGAGCCAAGAGAATAGCTACCGGAACCGCCTGGATGACCTCAAGTTGGCGGTGGAGAGAATTCAGGCCCTGGGTGGTCAGTATCAGAACCGAGTTCAGGATGCTCGCAGGCTCGTGACTCAGATGCGCCTGAGCCTGGAGGAAAGCCAGTCTTCCCTACGGAACACGGTAGGTGGTGCTGGGTTAGGGTCCTGAGACTTCATGCTGTTTTGGGAGACCCACCTGTAGATATCACTGGCTCACTGGCTGTTTCTCAGGTTTTCTGGGTCATCTGGCAGGTAGTTGGACTTTTCTCCCTTGATGCAGTCATGACTCATTTTGTACTCTAGCTTCCCACAGTTTCCCACCCGACTGCTTCATGCTCTTCTCCCGAATTCATCTCTTGCTCACCATATCCTCATCTTGACCCTGTCTCTTCTCCCTTGTTTCTGTATGTCTTCTATCTGGTTAGCTCCCAGAGGGCAGAATTTAATTCTGTTCATCTTTACACTCTCAGCCCATAGCCCAGTGTATGGCTGTGATAAATGTTTGCTGCATGAATGAATGAATAAAGGAGCAAAAGAACAAATGAAAAGGAAAGAAGGAAAAAGGAAGGGAGGAAAGAATTAAGCTAGGAAAGAAGGAAGGAAGGAACCCATTGAAGACATGGTTCGGGGAAATGGGGAGAAAAAATTGTTGCCAGTATGATTTTCTTAATGACGCAGCGTGTAGTGTGGTAGGAGGGAGACATTTGAGTGAGCACTCTTCTGCTTCTGATTAAGGAAGGCAACGGTAACAATAATGTAAATGGGAGGTGGGAGATGAATAAAGGGAATTAGAAGATAATCAGATATTATGCTGAGGAAAAGATTTTTAAAATAAAGTGCATTGATTTTTTTTTCTTGTGTTTATTGTAGAAAATTTAAAATAAAAATCCTCTGTAATCCCAATACTAACAAATAGCCACCATTAAAACTTGGTTTATATTCTACTGGACTTTAAATACATATGGAAAATATAAACGTGTATGTATTTTGAGTGCATCTATGTCTATATACAGACTTTTTTGAACACGGATCTCTACTTTATTCTTGTCTATACTTCTTTTTATTGTAATCATCCTGGTGACTCAGGACTCGAATGCTGTGTGGCTAATGACAAAAGCGGTGCTGACCGGACAGATGCAGAACCTGCTGAGGCTCCGTGGTCAAGTGCAAAGCCTTAATCAATTTTCCTTTTCCACAGAACATCCCTCCCTCGGAGCACTACGTGGGGCCAAATAGCTTTAAAAGTCTGGCTCAGGAGGCCGTGAGATTGGCAGACAGGTAAGCACTGTTAGCGGGGGCTCTGCTGCTTCACATCACTTCTGCAAGGCCAGACGTGAGAGCACTGCAGGGGTTCAGGCCCTACGGCGGCACAGTCCTGACCTCCAGGCTCCTTTGCATCCATCCCTCTGTCTTGAAGCCTTTTCTTAACCACCTGGCTTTTTGAGTGTATGTAGGTGGCCACTGGGCACCGTCGTTTGGCAGGAGCTGGGGGCTGGGGTGTTTCCTTCCCAGTTTTCTCTATGACTCACAATATGGCTTTGGTGTACATCAAATGGGACTCCTCGGGCCCCATGAAATGAATCAGCGCTTGGAAAAGAACAGTCCGCAGCTTTGAGGGACTCCCAGGCTCCCACACCGAGCCTGAGAACAAGTAGCAACGAGTCTTTGCTAGCCTGTGGGGCCAAGTCTGCAGAGCGGGGCGGACTTTCTCCCAAAAACTGGCTCTGTGAGGCCCCATGATAACAGGTAACTCCTTAGTTCTTGCCTGACTGTAAATCCAACTATGCTGAAGAAGTGTGCTTGGAACTCAGCAGGCTGGCAGGCAGGCTCTGTTAATCCCAGATGGCATTCGGCCAGCCAGAGGGGACTGGCTTGTGTTTTTGTAGCATGAGCTGCCTCCTGAGCTTGTTTTTATCACTTTCTAGAACCAGGACAAAAGCAATGTGAGGTACTTTTATTGACAGGCTTTGTCCCCCCTAGTGGAAGGCCCAGTTTAGAGTTGCAGCAAAAGTGAGTAAGGAGTTGGATCCTGAATGAAATAAGACCTCGGTTTTTGTTTTCCTGAAGAAAACAACTTATAAGTGCAATATTTCATCACCCTGACATGGCTTCCACAGTCTCCACTCCCCACCCCAGGCTTCTGATTATGCCCTAAATGGAAATGATCACCAAAACCTCTAAGACACGAGGCTACTTCCCCTGAACACTTTCCGCTTCTTACTAGTTCCTCTAATTCTTCCCTAATTGGGTCAATTCTGTTTGGCTTTTCTAGCCAAACCAGTTCCCTCATCCCTTCATTTAAATAAAAGGCCTAAAGGAAGCTCTTGCTGGGCAAACTCAAATTCTTTATTTTTAATTTTTTCAGCCATGTTGAGTCAGCCGGCAGCATGGGGCAACTGGCAAGGGAGACGGAAGGTTTTTCCAAACAAGCCCTGTCATTGGCGCACAAGGTTCTGCGGGAAGGAGGCGGAAGCAGCAGCTTGGACGGCTCTGTGGTGCAAGGGCTTGTGGGAAAGTACGTTTCAACAGGTCCTCATGTGACCTGTGTCATCTCCCTTCTCCCAGGGTGTAATGCAAACCACGTTGGAGGGGGGCCACGTGTCTTTAAAAATATATTAACAATAAGAGGGACCAGAGAATGCGAGTGTTACTTTGGGGGAAAGCAGATGCCTTTAAGTCTGGAAGAAGAATAAGTTGATTAATCTAAGTTTGTGTTTTGATTGAGAGGTTGCGTGCTCGGAGCTGTGGTCACCCTCTGTAGTGTTTGAAGGATGTGAGTAAACCCAGCTGGTGGCATGGAGGATATAAAAATAATATATTTATGTTATCAAGAATTGGGAAAGTTGACCCAACCTCTTTCAACTTGAAGGCTTGTATTTAGATCATGGAGAAGGACACATATCTGACACATAACCTCATTGGGTTCTTCTGATAATTCCGACCGCATACTTTTAAAGCAACAGGGTTCGTTTTTGCTTTTAATAAGAAGATGCATTCTCAAAGTCCTCCCCGCTCCCCACCCTCACCCCACAGATTGGAGAAAGCCAAGTCTCTAGCCCAGCAGCTGTCCAGGGAAGCCACTCAATCTGACATTGAAGCAGATAAGTCTTATCAGCACAGTCTGCGCCTTCTCCATTCGGTGTCTCAGTTTCAGGGAGTGAATGATCAGTCTTTGCAGGTAAGGGCACCTCACCTGTACGCTGATGTACACAAGAAGGGCCGTAATGCTTTCTTCTCTGGGAGTTCCATAATATCGTTCAATCATCCAGTTTTGTCTCCGTGTTGACCTTTCCTGCTTAGATTAGGAAGAGCATTTATCCTTTTCATGATGCATTTCCTTGTTCTCTAACCCCAATCTTGGTCTCTGCAAAGGCCTTGGCTCACATCCTGAACCTACTATTCGTGGATAAAAGTTTTATATCGCTCCCCTAGTTCTGGATACTGCTGAAACCCGTGGGAAATTATTATAGATAAAATTTGGTATTTACATTCGAGTCCAGTCTATAGCACTTCTCTATGAACAGCCACTCAGAAGACTTGTGTTTTTCTCACAAGTTTTGCATTGTTGCTGTCATCAATCCCAAACTTATTGGATTAAGAAGATTCAGCTTTCTACCGACAGCAAAAATCACTCACAGTGATTCCCACAAAAATGTTCCCATGTATATATTAACTAACACATAAAATAATAATTAAAAAAAACAAAAAACAGAAAACCTGTTTGAGGGTGGTGGGACGGGTGGAAAGGGGATTAAGAAGTACAAACTTCTAGGTATAAAATAAGTCACAAGGATGTATGTACAGCATAGGGAATAGTGTCAACAATATCATAATAGCGATGTATGGTGACAGCTGATTACTAGACTTATGGTGATAACCTTGTAAGGTATATAAATGTTGACTTACTATGCTGTACACCAGAAACTAGTGTAATATTGTATGTCAACTATAATTTAAAATAAATTTGAAAAAGTAAAACACCTGTTTGATGCCTGGGGGACCTGCTGCCTGACTTTCCTACGGCATAGTGCCTCATTTCTGTTAGACTTTAGGTCTGGATTATTGTTGTTTTGTTGACAACAATGTTGTCAGGTCCTAAGAAGGCTGGTGTGGTGACTGGAGAGCAAAAAGTCATGTTTCTTTGGGCTCACAGGTAGAAGCAAAGAGGATCAAACAAAAAGCTGATTCTCTCTCAAGCCTGGTGACTAAACATATGGATGAGTTCAAACGCACGCAAAGCAACCTGGGAAACTGGGAAGAGAAAACCCGGCAGCTCTTACAGAATGGAAAGGATGGGATACAGGTATCCTTTGGTTAATTGATTCACTCAACAAACATATATTGAATGCCTATCATGTGAATAAATATAGCAAGAAGAACCAGTGAATACTCTCTAAAGGTTATGGTTCCACTGCTTGTAGAGGAAGTGAGTGAGCTACAGAGACCTTGATGTAATTTCCTCAGCTCCACCCACTGAGTCAGCCCTCCAACCTAGGAATAGGACTCAGGCCCCCCACGGGTCCAATTTTGGTCTAGCTCTATCTGCTAGCTTGGCTTCCAGAAATCTCTAGAGTTTGAAATTATGGTTTGCCAAACTATTCTTGTCCCTGGTAGTAGACTAGAATTTGAAACTGTTCTCTATATGGGATCCTTTGGGTCACCGGGTTATAAAGTTTGCTCTCTCCCAGGTTTGCTGTAGAACCCATAGACTCTTGGGTGAATCATAGCACTCTGTGGTCATGAAGAAAAATAAGTCAGAGTGAGTTTGCTGGCAGGAATGCACTTCCCGAGTGTCTGTTATATTTACTCTAATCTTGTTCTATCTGCCTATTTACAGAAATCAGGTCAATTGCTTTCCCGTGCCAACCTTGCTAAAAGCAGAGCTCAAGAAGCACTAAGTATGGGCAATGCCACTTTTTATGAAGTTGAGAACATCTTAAAGAACCTCAGAGGTGAGTGTTTCATGGTTCGGCTCACTTGAGTATTTTAAAGGTATAACTACAACTTTGGTTTATTTTGATTCCTCATAGATCTAAGTGATAGGTACATTGGGGTATTAATACATGCTTAAAAAGTACTTTATAAAGAAAAATTTCATTAATATTTGATGTTCTGCAAAGAACTGAACTAGATGTCAGAAGGCTTGAGTTCTGACCTCTGCTGGGCCACATGACCAGGTTGAGCTGGCTGTGTCACCATAGGCGAGTCACATAGCCTTTCCAGACCTTAATTTTCTGCTCTTTAAAGGAAGAAGGTTGAACTAAGTGATCTTTAAGGTCCCTCACAGATCCAGCATCCCATTACCATACGGATATTTTTCCTTTTGCTTTTGGGTAGTCTAGTTGGGTCCAATATAGAATCAATGAGGTTGCTTTGCGGTGATGATGGAGTAAGCTTTGTCACAGCATCCAGACCCCAGGAAAGTTGGATTTGCACCTTGTACAGATTTGACTGAAGTTTCAGGCTTCTTCACAAAAGAATGAAAAAGAAACATCCCTAAACCCTTGGGATTTTCTTCACAGAAGGTACCTCTGCACACTCCATCCTACCATCAACTACTGTCATTGGCAGCTTAGTGTTAAAGGCTCCGGCTTGAAACTTTGGGCTTCAAAGATTCCACCTGCTTCTGATTAACTTTAGGGTCTTAAGTTAATCCTTTAAGATAAGAACGAGTAATAGCCACCACTTCCCACACTCCCATTCCCAGGCTGTAATAACACTCTGGAGTTTTTCTTAACAACCTCAGCAGCTGCTTTCATCATTCTTTGTAAGTTAGCTATGAAAGTTAGTTTTCATCTTCATGGCAATGTTTTCTTATCTTCATTTCAGAGTTTGACCTGCAGGTTGAAGACAGAAAAGCAGAAGCTGAAGAGGCCATGAAGAGACTCTCCTCCATCACCCAGAAGGTGGCAGATGCCAGTGACAAGACCAGGCAAGCAGAGGCGGCCCTGGGCGGAGCTTCTGCTGACGCCCAGGGGGCAAAAAATGCTGCCAGGGAGGCCCTGGAGATCACCGGCAAGATAGAACAGGTAAAGGGACATCGAGATGCAGGTTGGCACGAGCAGCTCCAAACGCAAGGGTGATATGGAATGAAAGAGCATTGGGGTCATTTCGACCCATAGGGCCCAGGGTCCTGTTGTGGTCCATGGTGGCCCCGGATCCACTTGGGCACCCCTTTTGTTGATTGAGTCACAGGGCCATCATTGACTGAGTGCTAGAACGCCCCATTTTCAGCTCCCTTTTTGGACAACACCATGATTAGAACCATCTAAGACTGTTTTGTTTTGTTTTTAATATATTGACTATCGTATTCATTTTCTAGTGCTGCTATAACAAAGTACCGCGAGCTGGATGGCTTAAAACAACAGAAATTTATTCTCCCATAGTTCTGGAGGTTGGATGTCTAGATGCCAGCCGAGGCTCTGGGTAGAAACATTCCTAGCTCCTGGTGGTGACCATCAATCCTTAGAATTCCTGGGTTTGCAGCAGCATCACTCCGTCTCTGCCTGTCGTCACATGGGGTCCTTCTCCCTGGGTGTCTCCAACTCTTCTTATAAGGACCCCAGTCACGCTGGATTAGCGGCCCACCCTACTTTAGTATGACCTTACTTTAATTACATCTACAACAACCTTATATCCAAATAAAGTCACATTGTGAGGTAGTGGGGGCAGGACCTCAACCTATGAGTTGGGGCAGCGGGGGGGGGGGGGGGGGGGGGACACAATTCAGCTCCTAAGAACTATCATCAATGTTTTGCTTCAAGGTTATGAAATTGTGGCGTTCTAGGTCCCTCGTCCCTATGTTCTATGGCAAAGCTCCACTGATTCATTTTTCCCTTTTCTTCTGCCATGGGCCAGCCCTGTGCTTGGTGCTGAGGATATGGAAATGAGAAATGCTCTCCCAGGAGCGTTCAGTGTAATGGGGAGAGGCAGGCTAGTCACACTTACAGCCCCTATGTTAAATGCTCCATGAGAAGGAGTGCTTCTCAGATGGGAGAGAGCTTCGTAGTCCTTACCTAAGCATGGCTTCTGGAAAGCTTGTGCAACTCTGGAAAACCCAGAGGGAACTGGGTTTGAGGTCTGGGCTGCTTGGCATCACTCTTGGACCACTTGGTAACTCATCAAAATCATCCCTAGTTTTAGGTTCCTTGAGAGTAGAGGCCAATTTCATGTGCCTCCCAGAAGCATTTATATGGCTTCTGGCACAGAGACATCTGTCATTTGGTGCTTAATAATAGCGATTGATAAAGATATTGAGAAGATTTGTTCTAATGAAAACCAAAGTCCAAGCTGTAGCCCATTCATTCTCTGCACCCCAAACTCAACTGTCTGAGGAAGTAAAGTCATTCAAGAGGCTGTGGCAGCAAAGAAACATGACAGAGAATGAGATGAGTTTCTCAACCCCTGGGTTTCCCCAACTGGTCCCTATTGTGTTCACTTGGTGAACTTGACCTGAGAGGAAAGCAATGTCTCACTGCTGACCCTCCTAGTCCCCAGAGACATAACCCCATACAGAGTGTGGGGAAGGGTGTGTCCCCAAATCTGACTGTCCCCTTGTTCATCTAACTTAGTCCATCAGGGCCTGGCTGCAGCTGTATTTTTTCTGCAGTTGTCTTTGGAATGTTTATGTGCCTCACCCCTCACTCTTCTTCCGTCCCTGGCTCCTTGTCTTCTCCCAGGAGATCGGGAGCCTGAACTTGGAAGCCAATGTGACAGCAGATGGAGCCTTGGCCATGGAGAAGGGACTGGCCGGTCTGAAGAGTGAGATGAGGGAAGTGGAAGGAGAACTGGCAAGGAAGGAGCAGGCGTTTGACACAGATGAGGACGCGGTGCAGATGGTGAGTTCTGTTGCTCTGCACAGGAAACCCCTGTAAACTTGCCATTGTGGGAAATGCCCTTTCAAGATGAGTTTGTATTTATGTTTCCTCAGGTAATTACGGAAGCCCAAAGAGTTGACAACAGAGCAAAGAATGCTGGAGTTACGATCCAAGACACACTCAATGCATTGGACAGCATCCTGCACCTAATAGGTATGCAGAGTACCCACCCACCGCAATCCAGCCCCATACGCCAGGGCGTCTCTCAAAAGACTAACTAGACCTAGCCCTGATGAAGGGGAATCTCAATTCTTTTTAGGGGTATCAGGAAGTTCGCTTTGTTTCCAGGCCCAGACACTTCAGACAGGACTCTATTTTTCCATCTCTAGGATTGGTCCCTGAGCACCAGTTGCCCTTGGAGGTGAAAGTCTGTAGGTCAAAGAGCTGGGTGCATTTAGGGAAGTATATTGAGGCTCAGAGGTGTCAATAATGTCCCACAGATCACAAAGTAAGTTGTGAATTTGAACTTCACAGCTAAAGAGAACCCTGGACAGCTTGACAGTCCTGCGAAGGATTTTAGTCTTGATTCTGAGGAGCTAGTAGACAGCTGTAAGCAGAGAAATAGCATCATCACCATCTATTTCAGAAAGACCATGGGGCGGCTGCATAGAGGAGAGCTTGAAGGCGGGTTAGGTAAAAGGCAGGGCGAGACAGACCACTTAGGAAGTAATTTGCAGAAAGAGATGAGGGCGCTGCCAGGAGGCAGTAAAGGTGGTGAGGGGGGAGACTCTCCCAGCCTGGGATGCCAAGAATCACTTGTTGATTCTGCTCTTAGTCCCGCCCCAAACCACAGTTATACTTTGATGTAACCAGTTGTGGAAACTTGAGCTGCCTGATAGTTTACCCAGAAGGAATGGGAAGGTGGTAGGCCCATGAGATATTACAAAATTGTAGGAGAAAATAGATTTGATGGCACAGGGTGGCAGCAGCTCAGGTGTCCCCACAGAATCCCTCCGAAAAGAAAGCTGATTTGAATTATAGTTCTGGATGCAGGTAGAACTGATGGCAGAGCCTCATGTGGCCCGTTTGATCGGGCTTGGACTGCAGCGGACAGTGGACTCAGGGTTTGGTCATGACTCCAGCAGCATTCAGGAAAAGGCTTGGTTCTGCGTTTTCAGTTCAGCAGAGCGATGTTAAAACCTGATTTTTCATGTGATGGTTGTCATCATCACCCTGAGAGACCAATATTGTTTGTCTTGTTATACTAATGGGTCTGCTTTGGGATCCAATGAGCCCCAAAGAGTAAAATACCCTCTAAGGGTAAAAAAATACTCCCCAGTTGAGATTTTAACAGCTTTGTTTAGTGTTCTGAAAAAGGTAATGACACCAGTAGGGGCTTTAAAGAGAAAATGAAAGAATGGGGAGAGCAGGGTAGATGGGAACTATTAAACAATGACTATGTGCCAGGCACGATGCCAGGTGTGTTCATGGTGTAATGTCATCTAAGCATTTTTAAAGTCCTATGAGTTGTGTTTTATGAATTTATTTCACAGAGGAGTAAACTGAGGCTCAGGGAGGTTAATAATGTCTCACAGATCACACAGTAAATTGTGGAGGCAGGATTCTGGTGGAGGTCTCTCTGTCTCCAGGGTTCCTGCTGCTTTGGAATAGCCCATGCTGCCTCCCCAGGAACGTGGCTATCTTGTCCCCAAGTTTCTTTAACTTCCTCTGCATGTCATAGGCCCCTAAATTCTTGAATTCTGCCCTGCCCCCCACCCCCACCCGCCGTGAAGGACTGAGCCATTAGATCAACATTTTTGTTATGGTGTTGTTTCTACTCTGTTTGCCCTCTTCAGTCCTGAAACAATAACAGTTTAATCACTCCAGGTATAATAAACCCATGCAATCAAATGGCATCTCTCAGCTTAGATATGTGAGGCAACCTGCCCTTGAGTTTGAATTGACTGAGGGACGCTCACACCTGTATAAACTAAATGGGTCTGGTCAGGTGCCCTTCATCCTGACGTCAGTTTTATATCGTGTATGGGTGAAGTATACCTGAACAAATGTGACCACATTTCATGTTGGAAATAAACTAATAGCTAGCTAGATTCCCACTGTTTCCAGCCAGAATGAAATCTTGCATCATTTCCTCACAGCTGGAATCCATTTGCCAAATAGCACAGCATACCTTGGCCTCTGTAAAACCTAAAGGCTAGCCAGTTGCTAAAGGTCTTTCAATGGCCAACAGCAAGATATTGCCTAAGGGTGCTTTGGAAAGCATCGTTTGGGATTGATTCTGATCCCAGTGAGCTGTGATGGGCAGACACCTCGGACAATACTCAATCCCCTACAACCTCCAGCCTTTATGTTTTGAGAGCATAAATGTGGACCTTACCTGAAAGGAGAAAGCCCAGCTTCACATCACTTCACACAGCTCAGGGGCTCGCCCTGGGCTGTTCACAACACAATAACTAGGCTAGTGCTCTCAGAATTTTTTCTAGCTTACGTCTCCTTTAAAAGAAGCCTTTTAAAAATGCACGGCATGCCCTTTGCTCTGGGCAGATAGAAACAGGAATTAGTGTAGGGCCCAGAAGGGCCCACGTGTGTTGAAGGAGATCTCACCACAGCTCATCCCTATTAACGCCTTTCTCATTCTTCGAACTAGGCCAGCCTGGCAGTGTGGACGAAGAGGGGCTTGTCTTACTGGAGCAGAAGCTTTCCCGAGCGAAGACCCAGATCAACAGCCAGCTGCGGCCCTTGATGTCAGAGCTGGAAGAGAGGGCACGTCAGCAGAAGGGCCACCTCCATATGCTGGAGATGAACATAGATGGGATCCTGGCTGATGTAAAGAACTTGGAGAACATCAGGGACAACCTGCCCCCAGGTTGCTACAACACCCAGGCTCTGGAGCAACACTGAAACTGCCATGAAGATTTGCTCAACTGGGGATCTTGGGATACAGGCCTCAGGGCTCAGGAGCCATCTCATGTGGGGGAGGGGGGCCGGGGACATTGGAACATGTTGAATAGGTCAGCTGAACCTGATCCCATCCCTGAGACCTTGGCCAGAGAAATGTCTTAATGCACCAATGTGATACCATTTGCTTCCTGATGCTGGGCAATGAGGCAAATAGCATTGAGTATGACAGATCAAGGGTCTGGACCCCAAAGGGTAGGCTGGATGGAAGGACAAACTGTACAGGCAGATGTTTGCCTCATAATAGTCATAAACCGAGTCCTGGAGTATGGACAAAGGCTGCTGCGTTAGACTCAGCTCATTCTTTGCATAATGTGACCAAAGGACAAATTCTTTTGACTGTGCTCACGCATAAAATTCTTCCTAATGTCAGGACAGAAAGTGAAGTCCCATCGTTACTATGGCCAGTGAAATACTTTTGCCTCATAGCGTCCAGTGCTCTTGTTGATCAGAGTTCCTTCCACTGACCATCCGGTACATAAGCACCTACTCCATTTTCAAGCGGGAAGAAGTGAGCAGTGATGGACTGAGGGGCTGTGAGGCTGGCCCATTTGGAGCAATGGTGCCTGCTGGTTCCCTGCTGGTTCCCTGCTGCCATCGAGTTCTTCTGGGCCTGGGAATTACATCCTTTCCCCTGATGGTTCCCCGGCCTCATCCTAAGAGCCTCTCCTACCAGCAAAGCACACATTGGGAAGGTGTTTACTTTGGGGTTTCAAAGTGGTAGAAAAATGTAGTTTGGGCATTGACAGAAGTACAATTATCTAGCAGATTTATGAGTCTGAATTCAATCCCACTTTTCGAACATTAAAAATTCTATCACCTATGTGTTTTATCTCATTCTCTCCCTAAAGCAGACAATGTTCTTACCCACACTTGAGCTTGTTATAATCCATCCTTCCATTCATCCATCCTTCCATCCACCCATCCTTTCAACACATATTTATTGAGTACCTACTGTGTGCCAGGGGCTGGGGTACAGTGGTGACATAGTCTCTGCCCTCATAGAGTTGATCGTCTGGTGAGGAAGACAAACATTACAAAAATAAATTTAAACTTACAAATCTTGTTTATCCCAAGTGGTGTTTATTGCAATAAACCCTTGGTTTGCAACCTCTTTTCTCAACAGAAAATGTTGCAAGATGCTCCCATGGGGACACTCGGGTTTTGGCAAAGCTGAGATGGCTCTGGTGCACATATCCTTGCATTCCAGCTGTCACTCGGCTCCTTTCCACAACTAATTGCAACAGACTGAGTCATGATAACACCCGTGGGAATTGCTGGAAACCCCAGAGTTACTTCCACCTCAGCTAGGAAGACGTGTACTGCCTAACCTCTGTATTTCCTTGGCTTTTCATGGACGTGTATTAAATAAAGAACAACTCTTAGATGCCTGTGGTCAGTTTCTAATTTATTAAACTCTAAGCTTAAATGGGGGTACCAAAGCAAAGGTAACTAAAATGCCACAGAAAGAGCAATGAGTCCTAGAGTTAGCATCCTTCATTTCTTTTTTTGAGCATCTCGTTTGGCCCTTTCTAACCATGAGGGCACTTTATGAGATTTAACTGGTGCCATACCCTAAGCATGAAGCAAGATTTATTTCTGGAAAAAACCTGAGCAGCCTAGGGGTTATATGAATATTTTTTTTGGTCAGTTTTTCATCAGCTATAAAATAAAGGTAAAATCAATAGTCTGTGGCACATTGTCCATGCCTCTTAATAAATTAAAATTTAGTAAATTAAGATCCTGAACTGGCTATCTACCTAAGTGGCCGAGGAAAGGATTCGACCTCTGTCCGCATTGACCCCCCCAAATCCTGACAGGTCTGATCACTTTGCTTTACCTTCTGTGGAAGTGAATTTGTAATCCTCTTGACATACTCAATCACATATTCCACAAATCTCTTGCTGTAATTAACAACCATGCCCAGAAAATTTTGTGTATTGATTTGATTAACTAGCATATCATGTAGATCTAAAAATGTGCATAACGCAAACACAATAGACTGTTTTTTCTTGCTCCCATACCATGCTAGATGGGGAGAAAGCTGACAGGGTGGCCTTCCACGTAGTCATTCAGGTGGCCCTGCCGTTTACAACATGGGACTTTTAAGGTTACCCTGGCAATCATCTCAATTCCAGGGGGTGGAGAGGGATAAAGACATGGAATAGGAAGATATAGGGAAGGTTTCTGTGGGCCAGGCCTGAGAGGGGCTGTACATCCTTCTCTCTCATATTTCATGGTCTAAAACCCAGTATTATGACCACATCTAACTTGCAAGGGGTCTGGGAAGTGTAGTCACTTGGTAGGAAGCCACTTCTCAGTGACAACTCTACACTATGAAAGGGGAGAATGCATCATTAGTGCTTGGCTATCTGTGTCCGCTGAGTATAGGGTTAGGCTGTACATAGTCTAGGGAACTTAGTGAGGGACCCCATTACTTAATAACCAAGGTACATGCAATCGTAAAAGGACTCCTCAATGGGATAGATGGTTAAATTTATAGACTGTTTTCCCTGACGAATGGGAGATGATCTCTGAGAAGACATGGAGACTGGGAAAGTGACTCATGTGACTCCCTTGATATAGAAATGATTCCTTCATTTCTGAGGTTCTGACAAGTTGTCCCTAAAAAGAGAAAGAGGCATGTGACTTAATGATAGCCTGTCCAGGACTTAGCCTCTGTTACCAGTCTTGACTTGACCGTGCCACATTAAGGGAGCTTTCCTTCTGATTTCTCATCAGGATTTATAATTTGTAGTGAAAACTTTCTTACACTCCTCCTCTGAGAGTTTTCTGATTAACTGTGCCACTGGTAGGCGATTACACATATCATCGTCCACTTTGACTCATGGGGATTTCTCTCTGGAGACAGGGGGTAGAAATGAAACTGCCCATCAACTATAGTTTCTTAACAGATGTATTTCTGATCTTTTTCCAGGATGTGGTTTCCTTTCAGTGCTCTTGGGAGGCTGGAGAAAAGGGTAAGAAGATACTCAGTAATGTCCAATGTTTGGAACAAGTCTCAAGGACCAGTGCGATGTGTTTATCGTGTCTTCTTTTAATGTTTTGCACAGTCATGGGAATGTTATGGATTCTTGCTGTGGTTCAGTTTTCCTACCTGGAAAGCAGAGACTAGATATTTTTCTTTGCTTTCTTTATGTTGTGGGCTGCACAGAACTTCCTAGGAAATTCCAAGACCTGAAGCTTACTTATGGGTCGTAAGAGAAGAACTGTGTATGTCCGTGTATGTTCATTCATATGTAGTATATATATTTTATAAGTTAGTGAAAGTTAGCATATTAAACCAGTGTTTATACCTTATTTTAAACAAGGCCTCATCATTATGTAATGTCAGGACAGAGAAAAAAAATGTGTTTAGCTTTTTGACCAAAATAGCAAACATAAGTACAAGTCATCAATTTACAAGGCATATCAAGCATCATGAACCTGTGCCCCCAAACCCACATGGATATACACGAAGCCAACTAATCTCAATCTTAAACAAACAAACAAAAATACTAAGAACTAAAATGATTTTTTTTTAAAAAACCACATCTACCAAGTAGTTAAGCCTTAAATGAGCTGGCCTCAGGAAATTGCTATGTCACCTTCTGAATCACGACTGATATTAGCTAATGACAATCACCATTTAGACGTAAACCAAAACATAACGTACATCACAACTAAAACTGAAATAAGAACCAAGAGTCACAGCAGGATTGAACAATTAACAAATTATTCTTTTTTTTTTTTGCTTTTTTACATTGCCAAAACAAAGTGTGAGTTGAACAATTTCTGTCTTAAAATCTTTTAAGCCCAAAAGTGAGTTATTTGAGTTTTTAATTTTAAGAAATATATTTTTATTTCATAAACAATTAATTTCATTAAGAAGCCAAAGCTAACCAAGACCAGACTATGCAGATTTGGTAGGATCTAAAATTTGATTTTTTTGTTAACTGAGAAAGTTTGGCGATAATTCACAAAATCGCTAAATATTCTTCCTTGTTTATGATCCTTGGGTGTGGTTGTATATACTTTCATATTACATATGTCCCATCAGCTGAACCAGGCAGAAAAACCTCCTGCCCTAAGAACTTTTTTTACGACTGTTGGCTCCTGTCAAATAAGAGTATGAAGAAAAAGTGATTAATTCTGCAACTACAGAGAAGGTTCTAGACCAAAATACGAGACTAGTAGCATTGTCTTGTTTATTAACATAATTGAAATATTTCATCGATAAAACTTTTGTCCATGACTACCCTAAGCAAGACTCAAAATATTTCACTGTGAAATGGTGTTGCGACTTGAATGTAGTTTTTATTGAGTTGGTTTCCATAAAGCAAATCTTACTCTTAAAATGGTAGATTCAGTAACCAAAAAAGTGATTCAAAGAAAGCTTCCCCCTCCCCATGCCAATCCTTGAGACAGCCTGGATCACACTGAATTCTGGGCTCTGGGACCGAAGGAGGCAAAGAGTGTAACTCATTCCTAACGAACCAGAGCGGGCTAATAGGACACTCCAAACTCCCATGACAAAGAAACCAGGTGAAGAGTTGAATTCACTGAGCAGCTATAGGAAGGTGCAGACTGGATGAATTTGACAGCATCTTCATCATCGCTACCACAATGCTATTTCTAAGGTGTCCTAATTGGATGAGCTACAAAATTGGTCCATTTCCATCCTTCCCGTCTCCCGTCAGCCCTCCTGCGGTGGTCTTGGGAGAGATCCTGAGCTTTTCATATTCTGCTCATTTACTTTTGCATTACTCTTTTGATGAATAAAATATAACATGCTTCTCTTAGTCCCCAAAAGTGTGTAAGAGAGAGAGAGAGAGAGAGAGAGAGAGAGAGAGAGAGAGAGAGAGAGAGTGTGTGTGTGTGTGTGTGTGTGTAGTTTGGGAGAATAGATTTGGGCTGTTAAAACACACGTCGTTTCTCCCTGTAATTCTCTGTCTTTTGCTGTAGATTGATGACTGAGTCTCGCTTTCTCCTTAATTAGAACAGCAAGTTCTTTTATCCTTTTTGAGAAGTGGGGGCATGAGACTAGATAACGCTGGGGAAAGGTAGGCCAATCTGAGACAGGAAGAACAGTGTCTCTAGAAGCTCTAGCTCTGGGTTTCAGGCACTTCAGTAAGAGACTTCCTTCCCTTGCTTCCATGTACATTCAAGGTAAGTGAAAGCAAGGACGCAGAGGCTGCCTGGGGTTGGCATGGGGGCTGGAGAATGAGGTACCCGCTAATAGCACAGACCGCCCCCTCTCCCCCCTCACTCAGGGCCATTCCTTGAGGAGGCAGTCCTTGACACAAAGGGTTTCCCTCCTGACTGTTCTTACTCACATCAGCTACTTCCAGAAAAATGGGAGGGACACTTTTGATTGACAGGCAAAAAATGCGGCTCCAGACCGTTCTTGACACAATCATTGCAGGCCATGCCTTTCTCACACTCTCTGAGCCATGCCAGCCTTGGGCTGGCCTGTGTGGGAAGGAGCAGGACCCCAGCAGGAAAGTCATGGCCCAGAGGTCAGCCTGTTGGCATCTGGGGCACTACTTCAAACTGCGTCATCTTTCTGATGTTGACCTTGGCTGGATCACAGCACAATGTTCTGCCTAGCACTGAGAGAGGGGCTCTGACCTCCCCCTAACAAATGAAGAGTGGGGGCAGGGCAGGGAATGGACAATTCTACCCAAAAGGGGATTCACTTTTCCTTGTATTAAAGAAAAGCGATTGTAACACGGTCCCTGTGATCCACCAAGAGAGGATCTGCCCCTTTTCGTTCCTAGAAATCAACTTCTGTTGCCCCTGTTCTTATCCTTAGGTCATCTTGTCCCTCTTTCTACAGGCCTTCCTGCCCCCACAGAGTACATGGAGACATCCCCGCTCTCTCTCATGGGTTGTGGACTAGATGGGGTTTGACCAGAGTCCAGCAGAGTAACAGAGTGGACCAAAGGGATTAAAGATACCTTGTCTTTCTCGGATCTGCTCATATGGATCCTCATAATAAACTCCATCCAGGAACTCCATATGCTTGAGAATGTCGCGTCCCCCACGGAACGCAGCCCTGTTTCCCTTTGTTTCACCTGCTGACTTGCAACTGTTTTGCCCAGACAAAGGCCCTTCTGTCTTTCTCTCTCCAGCACTAATGACATCTTCAGCATTCTGGGTCTTTCTTAGCCCTCCACAAAGCAATCCTTTCTTGGATTCAGAGGGACACTTTCTGGGAATTCCTCCAAGCTGCTGAGATTTCTTGATTTCTAAGGGAAATTTAGCTTTGGCCTTCCTCACCATCACATTCTCCCCAGGATGGGCACATACAAAGCCATAAATAGGGAGTACCGGGGTCAGACATATTTAAGAGAAAGATGCCAGGTAAAGGCTGAGAAGCATAGAAACCACATATTACCTGGTCAGTGCCATGGGAACCAAAGGGGCACGGCCATGTGGTGTGATGACCTATGGTCAGAGTCTATACTTGCTATCTGAACTTGGACCAGCCATTTAATTCAGTGGATATCTGCTCCCTCATCTTTTTAAAGGAGAGTGTTAGATCAATCTCTCAAGTTCTTTTCATTTATGATTCCATGATTCTTAGTCAAACACCGAGACCCAAGAATAGGATCTTCCTTCCCTCCTCTGGAGATCATTTCTCTAACCCAAGAGGTATCGCACCCTCCTGGATGCTACTCTACCACGCTCTTCTGTTGAACCCTGTTCCTTTCCCTAGAAGCTACTGATGCTGCAGATGTGAAGTGTGTGGAGAAGACCACTGTTCCTGGTGACAGATCTCACCCAGCCCCTCCTGGACCAGAGCTGGTACTAGATTCTGATAAAATTATCCTGCTGCTCAGGGACCATTCCTCAAAGACATCCGGAAATCCAAGAGCCAGAGGCTGGATGAGAGATACAGAGCACACGAGAATAATTTCCTTTTGGCTCTCCAGCAGCACATGCATGGGCCTGAACAGCTAGCACAGTCTGTCAATACTGTTTAGGGACAGCAGAGGAAGGTGGGAAATTAGGGAGAAAAGGAGAGAAACAATTTAGTGGCTCTTGATGCCCCTCTGATGTCTGTTCTGTGAATCCACTCCCCTTCTGGCCAGATTTCCTCAGACAATAACCATGGTTGCTGGGTTAGGCAGGAGATAGGACCAACCCCAGAAACAAGGCTGAGACACTGCTTCTCAAGAAGGAACTGAGCTCAGGCGCTGCCCATGTTACAGTTGGAGTGGGTGAGAATCATCAGTTCCCATCAGGGCAATAAATTGCTTTCTCCTAGGTCATCTGGACTTACATTATGACAGAGACATTTCCCAGACAAACAGGCAATAAATAATTGCAATTAGCAAAGGTCTCTAGGGGTGAGTGAATTCCTAGCGTGTCTTATATCAGAAATGAGTGCATTATGAGAATTTGGCCTTGCATGTGTGACTTTTCCCAGATGCAGAAATGTGGCTAAGTGTGGCCTCCAGTGGCTTGGATGGTGATCTAAAGGACCCTTGGAAGTAACTGGGCTGGCAGGAAACCTACACTCTGCCATCAGTCACAACCCAAATAAGTAACTGTTCAGATGCCACCAGGAAACGGGGATGGACTGACTCTGTGTGAGCATAGGCCCAGAGCCTCAGGAAAATGGTCTTTCAAAACTAAGGAAATGGACTCAGATTCTTCTAAGAAACCCTACTATTTCCAGACTTGCCTCCCAGGTTTCAGAACTTGAAAGCCTCACTCCTGACCCCAGAATGGTGCTACCGCTGTGTGGGGAGGCAGAGAGTGAGTAGGTAGGTGGGTGGGGGGGTGTCGGGAAAGTGAAGGTGGCTTGACCTTCATTACTGGGTGTGGCCCTCACGCACTTACTGAGTGCTGGTGCTGGCTACAATATCCTATCAAAGGGAAGTATTTCCACAGGAATGCATCAAGACTACAAACAAAGAGCTACAGACACGGATTCATCCAAGTTCTATGAGGAGTGAACAACAACAATAAAAAACAAAACAAAAATGAAAGAGAGAGAAAGAAAAGAAGAGAAAGGAAAATAGCCCTTTGTGGTAAAGGGCATGCTGGGAAGGCAAGAGCCAGAGCCGCCTCCCCAGAGCATGCTGGGAGGATGGGCACCAGAGCCGCTCTCTAGAGCATGCTGGGAGATGGACACCAGCACATGTCCAAGGACTGCACTTCCCCCAACTCCCACCCCTATTCCCTCACCCACCCCCAACCTGGAGCCTAGAGGAAAGTTGGTCCAAAGATGACTGTGAAATAGGGGACACTGTGGTTCTCTGCAGGTCCCCCACACTCTGGCGGGTTGAGTCAGCGAAGGGGAGAACAGTCATGATGAGGAGATGGAGAACAGAGAGGCGGGAGAGAAACAGGGGGACTGATAGAGGCTGGAGGGGCCAGTGTGTTGGCGGAGGACGAGGGGAGAGTGGAGCAGAGGCTGGGTGGCTGCTAGCCTGAGGCGTTGATGTACAGCTGGCTCTTGAGAATGTAGTCGATGACCGGCTGAGACAGGTAGTCCACGACGTGGCCATCCCCGTGCTGCAGGGCCAGCCTGGACGTGAAGAGATGGGAATCGGATAGACATCAGTCCCGGAAGCAGAGCAGGACTGGCCTGTCCACTCTCTTTCAGGGGAAGGGTTTACCCAATACCCCATCGCCAACCTTTGCTTAGGCTAAGTAAATGAAATCCCTATTAGGAAATGCCTTCTTGCCCCATCCTGGCTCTGCCACTTCCTAGCTGAGGGACCTTGGGCAAATAAATTAAGCCCATCTGTTCTTCAGTTTTCTCTTCTGTAAAATGAGTGTAATAGGTCAGTTATGAAAAGGATTAAATGAGTCATAAAAAGCACTTTGAATAGCCCAAGCACACAGTATGCATTTTAATGTGTTAGCTGTTCTCATCTCACTTCTTTGTGTTTCTCTACCCCCATGGTCTCATGAAAATGAATCTCACTGGGGTTCTTAGGATGGACCACTTCCTTTTCTTCCTACAGACACCTGATAGGGAAGCCAGTACTCTTCTCGGAGGCCCTTCTCACAAGCCATGGGGGTGGGGGGTTCTGTGGAGGGAAAGCACCAACAGGTACGAAAGGACTCCAGTGATTCACTTTGGTTTCTGCACAGTTTTGCTCTAGCCTTGGTCTCGCTGCTTCCCATTCTCTACTCACATGGTGAGTCAAACGTACCTGCTCTTGGTTGAGCTGACAACAGACATGGGATGGTTGATGTCATCCTTCACCACCATGATGTTGTTCTGGGGAGAGAGCAGAGAGGGTGGGCTGCCAGCTCCTCACACTAAACTCCTTTTGCGCCCCCACTCCTCCAGCCCCCTAGGCCTCTCAGAGAAGGGCCACATCACAGAGCCCTGCCAGCAGGGACGTGGAGAACTCACTCTGTATTTGCGTAGTATTGAGGAGTGATTCATGATTCGGTCTGTGTCAGCTGCGTCCCGGGGCACCACCACGATCCCAAAGTCCCCAACAATTACCTCCATCTGAAGGAGAGAGAGAGAGAGAGAGAGAGAGAGAGAGAGAGAGAGGGCACCTTTTGTGAGATCATGACTCCAAACCTTTACCAAGCAACTGTTTAGCAGGGTGGAGCTACCTTCCACGTGGAACCGCCTTCTCAGCCCCATCAGTCAGTTCCTTCAAGTAACAACCCGTAACAGTGTCAAGGGCATGAGTGAGAACTTTGCCTGGCCTGGCACACAAAAGACACTTAATAAGTACCTCGCGGCTAAATGGATAAGCATGCTTCTGCATGTCTGGGCAAGATCTCTAATTCCTGAGGCTCCTGTTGAGCCTACAGTGCTAAAGAGGATCGTGAATGACGCACAGCCCTCACTGGCAGACAGCCTCGTGGGAGACACAGCGAGCAAACCCCAGCCCCCAGCTGGATGGCTGAGTGGAGCTGGAATGCTCCCCTGCTCATCCATTTCAAAGCTGCCGTGGGCCTCAGGCGCAGCAGAGTGGGAAGGGCTTGGATGTTTCAGTATGAGCAGAGACATGACAGGAGGAAGAGTATTACGAGGCCACTTCTGAGATCAGCCTCTGATAGGTGCTTGGTGCCACAATGAGAGATGATACCTTCTCATTTAAAACAAAATAAATAAGTTATATATTTTTTTTATTATAGACACAATGCAAGCTTGGGAAACTCAGAAAAAGAAATCAGTGACAACCACGCCATCCAGATAACCACTAATATAACTGTAGCATATTTCTGTCCAGTGTTTTCCTCTCTACAAATAAGTGTACATATCCATACTTGGGTTAAACTGAAAAATGAATCATTTTGTTTCACGTTAGCATTACATTGTGAGCATTTTCTCACATCATTAAAAATTATTTGAAAATAGTACGTTTTAATCATCTGTATTTCGTTGTCTGACTGTACTATTATAGCATAATATATTAAAGCAATCTTGTATTATATGTATATAGGAAGTGTACAGAACTTCTGATTTTTTGCAGTTATACATAACACTTCGTTGAAGAGCTTCATGCATAAATCTACCACATCTCTGATTATTTCCTTAGGATAGGAAGTAACATAATTAGATGAAAGGATATGAACTGGACATCTTTCAAGCTCTTGAGACATATTACCAAGCTGCTTTCTGGAAACTCATGCCAATTTTTATTTTCAAAGAGCCTGAAAGCGATGGCACTTAACAGACTTGGATCTATCCTGAGCATATTACTGTTAAGATCTTGCCAATTAAGGATCCCAGACGGTGGGGGGAATTGGGGAGGGTGGGGCAGGCTGCTTCTGAGAGTGCAGCTCTTTGAGCAAGACCAGCTCTGGCAGCAAGGGACCCAGGTTTTTCCTCATAATTCTCCAAATTAGTGACACAAACAGACATTATGGCCGCTGTGGACGCTGCTTCTCTATCAGAGGGTTTCTATACCAGTGGAATTCCACTTCTAAGTCTGATTCACTGATTCTGTTTGTGTGCATGCAGGTGTGAGCCTGTGCGTGCATGTGTGCATGTGAGTATGCACGTGTGTGCCCCGGGGTGTTTCCATCCACTTTACCCTACTTGTCCCATTGCTTACAACTGGAGCTGGAGTTGCAACTGGAACTCTGATGTTGCTGAAATAAAAAGTTGGCTGAAAGATGTCCTAGGAGGGAAGTTGTAGAGGGGAGTCAAAGGTATGCAGCAGGGCCTCACTTGGACTGGGTCATGTGGGAGATACAGAGCATCACACAACATGCTGCATCGATCAGCGGTGCTCTCAGATCAGTAAACAGGCACCGAGTGTTTGTCCCATAAACCAGTAATTTAGGGAGAGGCAGGGCAGGGAGGTGGAGGCAGATCCCTCTCCTCTTGACATATCTTTTAGATTACTGCCCTGGGGTTCACTACTCAGGTCACCTAAAAACACTGGTTCTCACACTTGGCTGTGAATTAGAATCACCTCAGGAGCTTTTACATTCCAAAGCCCAGCTCACACATAAAATCACTTAAATCAGCATTTCTGGGAATGGAACCCAGGCATCCACAGGTTTTTTCTATTCCCCACAGGTGACTGCAATATGCAACCACGCTTGAGAACCACGGGTCTGAGTAGAGTTAAAGCTCCAGGGAAATTGGTAGGGTAGAGAAAGAGAAGGGAAAAGAGAAGTAAAGGAAGGGGAGGGGAAGGAGGGGAGGGAAGGGGAGGGGAAGGAGGGGAGGGTTATCTGGTATAGACACTGTGATGCAGAAACTGCCTTCAATTTGATTCTGAGAACTTGATGGATGTTTCCTATACGATGCCTGAAATAATGGGGTTATTTAGAGAGAGCATTCTGGTTTAAAGCATGAAAACAATGGCTCAGAGTGGCAGTCAGGCCTCCTGGGGGGACTCGCCCTATGGGTGACATTAGTGCCGCTGCGTCTTCCCACTCAGGAACTAATGATCTGAGCACCCAATTGGTCACAGTGCCAGGCGGCTCGGAGGGTGGCAAGCAGATGGAGACCTTGCTGCTTGAGATGCTTTCCTTCACCAGAAGCAGGTAACGGGCCTGCCCCCTCAGAATCACAGATGGGGTGAGGGAGATGGGGTCTACAAGGTAAGACACAGCTTTATCACATCCAAGAGACATCGCTGCAGGAGTGTGGGCCAGAGGCTGGTAGACCTCTTCTCCTAAGGCAGCGGTTCGCAACCTGTGGGTCGCGACCCCTTTGGGGGTCGAACGACCGTTTCACAGGGGTCGCCTAAGACCACAGGAAAACAAAAAGATATTTACATTACGATTCATAACTAGCAAAATTACAGTTATAGAGTAGCAACGAAAATAATTTTATGGTTTGGGGGTCGCCACAACATGAGGAACTGGATTAAGGGGTCGCGGCATTAGGAAGGTTGAGAACCGCTGTCCTAGGGCGTGGGTTTAACTTTCATGCTGGAGGGTGTCTGTGTGTGCGTGTGTTTTGGAGTGGGGGGAGTGTGCCTTGGGTCCCATAGGTACGCACCTCCTCGGGGGGCTTAGCTGTCTTTCCCACCCCCACCCCCAATTCCATCTCCTAGTTTCACCCAGCCTCCAGGACACCACCCTTTCCCGGTTGTCCTCCCACCTCACCAGCTTTTCTTTTTTGGCCTCTCTCTGCTGGTTCTTCCTCATCTCCTTAACCTTGAACCACTGGAATCCCTCAGGCCTCAGTCCTTGGGCCTCTTTTGTTTCTATCTATATTTACACCCTTAATAATTTCATTTGATTTCAAAGCTTTAAAGACACCCTGAAGGCTCCCAAATTGATACCACCAGCATAAACTTCTCTCCTGAGCTCAGACTCATGTATCCAGTTGCCTTTTCAACATGCCCGTTTGGATGGGGCATCTCAAACTTAGTATATCCATGAACCCCTGAACCCTTTGACATCAATCACCCCCCTACCCCCTAATGTTTTTTCTATAGTGTTTCATTTCAGCAAATGGAAACTCTTTTTACAATTACTCAGGCCAAAGCCTTGGCATGTTCCTTGAGTCTTCTCTTTCTCTCACACCCCACATTCAATCTATGAGGTAACCCAATTGACTGTCTTCAAAACAAATCCAAGAATCTGCTCATTTTTCACTATTATCATCACTTCTATCCTGGTCCCAGTCTCGTTTGATAAGTTAGATAATGGCCCTCAAAGATATCCAGGTCCTAATCCTTGGATCCTATGAATGTAACCTTATATGGCAAAAGAGATTTTGCAGACATGATTGAGATGATCCTCAATAATCTCGGTGGGCCCTAATTCAATAACAAGTGTCCTTAGAAGAGGGAGGTTTAACAGGGGAGAGAGAAGGTGACATGAAGACAGAGCAGAGAGAGACTTGAAGATGTTACACTGTTGGCCTTGAAAATGGAAAAAGAGGCTATGAGCTAAAGAATGCAACAAAAGCAGCTCTAGAAGCTGGCAAAGGCGGGGCAGCACTCTCCCCTCGAGCGTCTGGAGGGAATCTGGCCTTGCCAGCAGCTTGGTTTGGGCCCAGTGAAACCCATTGTGGACTTCTGGCCTCCAGAAGTAACAGGGAATAAACTTGTGTGGTTTTTAGCATTAAGTTTGCAGCAACAGATAATGAATTCACCTCCATCCTCTCTCACTTGGATGGGTCTGGCCTCCTTGTTTTTCTCGAGCCTTTTTCACTCTGTTCAGCCAGACTGATAATGTTCAAAGAGGAGTCAAATTATGTTGCTCCTCGGCTCGAAACCCATCACTTAAATGTCATCTTCTTGGTGAGACCTTCTCTGGCCATGCTCTTTCAACTTGTGTCCCTGTGCACACAGACCCATGCCTTCCCCACACCCTCACAGTTCCTACCCTCTTCTGTGCTTCATATGCGTCCTAAGCACTTAACTCCATCTAACACCATGTATGAAGGTGACCTCCACAAGGGCATGGATTTTTGTGTTTTGTTCATCGCTGTGTCCCCAGGTGGAAAAAACCTGGCACAACCTAGGTGCTCATAGGTGCTGTGGAATAAGTGGATTCCTGCAGAATCTCCTCTGGCAGTTGTGATGGGCATTCGCTGACAAACTCTCCCTGTCTCAGGACATGCAGGAAAGCCCATCATGCCTAATGGAAGCTCTGGGAGACCCAAGGAAGTGACTCTATAGATAGACTTTCAGGTCCCTGTGACAAGCAAGGGTGATCTTGTTTCGCAAGTTCCCAGACTTTATCTGATTGGTCAGCAGAATCACCTGGGGAGCTTTGAAAACAAAACCAACCAAACAGATACCCCAGACCTCACACATGTCTATGGTGGGTCGGAGCTTCCCTACAAGCTCCTTATCCTTCTGATATGCACCCATCTTTGGGAAATTGTTGCTTTAAATCACAGTTGCCTAAGCTAATAGCCTGGCTTGGTTTGAGATGAGGTCAAGATGAGATACTCATGGGACGAGCACCTGAGGATATGCTCTCTGTGCCCTAGGGAGTGGGGATGGTTGGGGCAGACATCTATCCCCAGGAAACAAGGGTCACTCAGGCTCTCCCTGCCTGTGGAGCTGGCAGAGGGATGCCCAGGCCCTGGGCTGGAGCACTTTTCCAGCACGAGGGGTCCAACACCTCTTGCGTCTTCATGAAGACTTCTCCGCAGGTCTTGCCTTGGAGGTGGGGGGGGGGGGTGCGTGCGTGAATAGCTAACACGGCAGCGCTGTCCTGACCGGCGAGTCCCTCTCCCGTTGGTGACTAATGTGACCTTGTACCAGCACAGCTCAGTGGGCAAGATCTGGGCACATCTTCTCCCCTCCCAGGACGCAGTGGCCCGCTCTGGCCTGGGTCCTGTCTCAGAGGCGGGGGGTCTGTGGCATTCATCTCGCTTCACCTTCCTGCTCACAGGCACAGCTCACAGGAATATCTTGGCAGTTTCTGGTTAAAGGCTCCCCAGGGGAGGCAGGGGTGGCAATGGGGACAGGAAGTGGGAGGGGGAAGTCTCTGCTTCCCCAAATGCAGGGAATCGGAGAGAAGGACATGAGACATGTTGAGGCAGGAAGCAAGTTGGCCTTGGGAGAGGCCCAGGTGGAAAATCTCTTGGAAGGAATGTGCAGTTACCATCATCTCTCCATGAGGCTGAAGTTCAAGACCTGCCCTGCTGGATTTCAGGGATGCTTTGGGTGGGAGGATGCCCTGTGGTCTCAGCCAGGTACCTTCCTGGGCACCAGGGGCAGGGGGTTGAGCAAGACAGATATGGCTTCATCTCTTGAATCAATCACTAACCAGTGGGAGACATTATACAAATGATTAATTATCTCAACTGCATTGTTATGACAGATAAGAGCAGGTTACTATTCAGGGGCTAATATCTTCTAGGGGCTAATGTCTAATGGGTAACTGGCAAAAGTTTACCCAAAAGACACATCTCATGGTGGAGGCAAACTCTTATGGGCTGAACCTCTCCCACCAAGCTGTTCCCAGGTATCCTGTCATTCTATCATACATCAAAATTTTATTGAGTGTATATAGCGAATTTGGCACTATCCTGGTGTTGCCAAAAAAGACAAATATGTGTAGTGTGCTCACAGAGCTTACCTTCTAGTAGCGAGAAATCATAAACAAACATATAAATAAGAAAACATCAGGTGGAGCTAAGTACAATATTGAATATTGTGGGAGAGGAAGGAATTTTCCTTTGTCCTTCTAGGTTCTTTTGGCTGGTCTAACAATTAAATCTACATGAGACAGATTAACAAAAGAAAATAGCCAAATTTAATTACATATGTGCATGTGGGAACTGCACATGCATGAAAAGCTCAGAGACGGACATTCCGAGCTAGGGATGAGGTAAGAAACCGTGGGACGTCAGAGGGGAGGAAGGCCATTCGTAGGATGATAAGAGCAGATGTTCAGCAATTAGATGTCTGCCCTGCCCTAAAGATAGGTCATAAAATCTTATTTCTGGTGATAACTCTTATTACGGGCAAGGCCTCAAGTTTAAATTCTTTAAGGGAGAGGTAAAAGTTTCTCGTGAGCTCACAGGATCTTGACTGCCTGAACCTCAAAATAATCCACATGCCAAGGTAGCACATCTTAGGGAGGCCTGTTCTGAACTCCTTCAATATAAAACAAAATGACTTTTAAGCTGAATCCTAAACAACAAGAAGGGGCCAGACATAAGGCTACCTGGGGGAAGAACATTCCGAGCGAAGCCACAGCTAGTGCAAGGGCCCTGAGGTAGCAAAAACTATTCAAACAAAGAAACCAGGTGGAGCTCGAGCTCAGAGAGTTGGGAGAAGTAGACAAGGAGCAGATCATGATAAACATGGGGTTTCATTCCAATGGCAAAGAGAAGTCATTCGAGTGTTTTAAACAGAGGGCTTAGTTTCCATTAGCAACAGGATCCAGTTTACACTGGTTTACCCTGGCAAGCCTACCTGGTAAGACCCTCTGTAGGATCATGAGACCAGGGTTCAGAATCCTGACCATCTCCCCCAAACAGTGCTGTCTTCTCAAGGTACTTGGGCGACTTGGGCCCACTTATGTGTCTTCTCCAGATGAGGAGATTCAGGGATGAACGTGTGACTATTAATAAGGAGGGGAAGAAACATTTATTAAGGTACCTACTATGCACCAGGCACATGCTAGGAGTTTTGTTTATTATTACATTTACTCCGTATAACAACTGTCTTCTGAGATATGTGCCTCAGTGCTCATTTCACAGATGGGGAGATGGAGAGTCTGTGAGATTTAGTAACTAGGCCCAGTTGCACAGCTAGGAAGTGAATTTGAACCCACTCTGGTCTGCTTTAAAAGCTCTCTCTGCCACATGACACCTCTTCTAGAACCATGTTTAAGACTCACATTGTAGTGACTTGAAACTTTTTGGGGTTGAAAATACACTCTTCTGGTCCGGCCAAGTGGCACGTTGGTTAAGAGCTGGCTTGGGACACCAGCTCTTAGCAGCAGGCCCCTGTTGGGTTCCACATGAGTGCCAGTGACACTACCCTCTACAGCTAAGATGGTGATCAATAGCTCGACCTGGAGCTGGGCTGCTATGAGTCACTGGCGACGGCGTAGGCTGCAGCCCCTGCTGCAGTGGGCTGCCATAAGCTACCGTGAGTGGCCAGCAGCCAGTGTGAGCAGCTGGCAGCCGGTGTGAACTGCCAAGAGCCGCTATGAGTGGCCGTCCGGTGGCCGGCAACCGATCTGCCTTACCCGGGAAGAGCACAATGATAATACCAACATGGGCTAGTGAAGCAACGTCCTCCACAACTAGACTGAAGAACAAAAGGACAGCAACTTGTCTGTTCCCTTCCCCTGATTCCCCAGCGCTGTTCCCCTCCCCCAATTCCCCAATAAAATCTTTAAAAAAAAAGAAGGAAAATACACTCTTCTATTTTTTCCAGGCTATGATGCGCTGTCCTGGGTTAATTACTCCACGTCGCCCCCTGGAGTATACTTCTGAGTGGGTTAAAAAAGGTGCTGGGAGAGCACACCCAGCAGAAGCCACACAGTAGGTGGTGGCGGGGGGCGTTTCTGAAACATGCCCCACCCATTTCAATAAAGCATCCTCCCCCTTGGTCCTGGTCCCTGCTCCTTTCTGGAGCGAAGGCCCGGTGGAAACCAGTGTGGTCAGAGTGGAGAAGGTGGGAATGCACTTCCAGGATGCCTCTCTTAGTGCAAATAAATGAATGATGCTTCAGAGGGATTTCCCAGGGAAAATCATCCCGCTCCCATTTCCAACTTGACTGGGGTGTGTGGGAAGGCAGGGGATTCCAGACTCATGTCAACAGCCTGAAAACCAAGCCAACAGTGCCTTTCACATGAGAACCAAAATCTCCCAGGGTAGTTGCTGAGTCTCCCTCCCCAAAGCCTGTAAATTCGGCACTGGGCTTGGCGCGGGGTGGTGGTGGTAGTGGTGGTGG
>NW_017731372.1:897802-966211 GCF_001890085.2 Hipposideros armiger
GTGGGGGGGTCGCTAATCCCAGGGGTGGAAGTGTCCATCGGGCTTCCTGGCTGGGGCTGGCCTGTCTGATAAAAACCAGCTGAGCCTGAAAAACTAAATGTTTGTCTTTGCTCCATTTGTCCCAGAGCCCTGGGATTTCTTCTGGAGTGGCTACTGCCCCAGGGTTCTTCCTCTGTTTGTTTTCTTTGGTTGTTTTCCCATAGCTGGTGGATGGAGGAAGCAGTTAGCCCATGGCTGGTTGGCTGGAAACATGTAGGATACGGCCAGTTAGAGCCAGCCTTTAGAATGCTGGGCTTTGAGAAGTACAAGAAAAAGAGAAAAAGAAAAGCCACTGTGTTCTTTGGCCCAGCTTGGGTGCCTAATGTTCCACCTTTGGATTAAATATTGGCCCTTGATTATTTAAAATGCAAATACCAGTTGAGGGCAGCCAATGCATTTAATCATTAAACTGCATGATTTTGCCAGCTTGCTAAAAAAGTCAAAAGCTTCCCAAATAAAGACCAAGAGAAACCTTCTAGTTGCAATCAGCCAGAACAACCTCCCCCTAAAGGCCTCATTTTCACCACTTGAACTTTTACAGCCTTCTCTCAACCCAAAAAGCCATTCTCTTTCTGCCCACTTAACCCAATCCTGCCCATCATTCAAAGCCCAGTTCAAGTGCTGCCTGCTACGAATTACATATATTATTCCTCTCACTTGTCTGTCTAATCTGGGTTAGGGATCTAAAGATATATGCCGAGTCCTGCTCTGCCATTCAATTGCTATGCGGTCGTGAACAAGTCACAATCCACTTGAGCCCTGGTTTCCATACCTATAAATGGCAATAGAGATTCGTGTTCTAGGGCTCCAGTGAGAAACAATGCAAGTGTTTATGGTCTGTCTCCCCAGTAGAAAGGAAAGTGCACACGGGGGTGGAGAGGACTTGATCTATTTTGTTTTCTCTGTTCCTGCAGCCTGAGAACCATGTCGGGCACGTGGTAGCTACTCAATAACTATTTTAAAACCAATGAAGGAATAAAAGCCGACATTGATTGAGTGCTTGCTAGGTTCAGAAATTCTTCTCAAGTTTCTACATGTTTTATTTCACGGCATTTAGGGAACTAATGTAATAAAAAGCAAGATATTTTTAGACGGCAAGCGCTTCAAGGGCAAATAACATGCTTGTGTTTATAGCAGGCACTCAGTAAGTATTAGCTGCAAGATTGATGGAAGGAAAGAACAGTTGAATCAGGATTAATCTGCCAGGCTGCCTTCCATGATAATATGATGGACAAAGCAGCTGCAGCATAAGGTCCTTAGACAACAGGCTTCGTTGCGGGGAGGGGAGTGAGTATAAACGTTTCCTGCTTCTCAAATCTGGCCGTGGCTGACCCTTTAGCCTCTGGCCTGGATTTCCCGCAGATCTTGGTCCGTGCCCGGACACCTGCTTTGGCGCTGGTGTCAGGAAGCCACACCACAAAGATCAGGTCTCCTGGGGGAGGCCAGTTCTCTAATAAAAAGTCCAGGAATGGGACAGGCTAGGGGGACTGGCTCTTATCTCCAAGGTTAGTCTGAATCTGAACTCAAGAATCTTGATCTCGTGGCAGCCGGTGAGCTCAGGTGGTTAGAGCAGAGTGCTCACAATGCCAAGGTTGCCAGTTCGATCCCCACATGAGCCGCTGAGCTGTGCCCGCCACAACTAGATTGAAACAACTACTTGACTTGGAGCTGATGGGTCCTGGAAAAACACACTGTTCCCCAGTAAAAATAATAATAATAATAAAAAAGAATCCTGATCTCTAAGAATCTGAATCTTGGATTCTTTCGGAAATCCAGAATGAAAATGCCAACTGCCAGAACACACAAGCAGCTCTTTTGTATGCTATGGAGAGGAACTTGACGAGTGCCTATGGAATTTTCCAGCAGTGGGATGTAAGGGGAAAGGGTGTGTCAGTGGTCAGAGGAGGTCAGCATGCTCTGGGGGCTAATGGATCTTTGTGCCTATTAGGAAATGCCCACGGGGTGTGTTTGGGTGGGGGTGGAGTTGTCCCTTTAGTGTCATTCGATTTCGGGATGAAGAGCATTGGTTCAGGAATCCAACGCAAAAGAAAGAGCCAGAGTGACTCAGTAGAGAGTTTGTGACCGAAAGAGGCCTTGGCAGTCGTTCTGTAGAACAGACTGCGTCAGCTGCTTCCCAGCCTGGGTGGGGGCAGAACTGCTCCACGCTTCCCTTGAGCTTTCTTTGCAGAAGGGTGGAGAGACTTCTATTTCTCCTGAGACTTGTTTGAACTAGTGGCTTCTCTCCTGCCTTGTTTCTGAGGAATCCTGGAGAAGACATGGGAGGCTGTAACACAAAGCCAGGGCCTGGGAGCCTACATGAGACAGATTAACAAAAGAAAATAGCCAAATTTAATTACATATGTGCATGTGGGAACTGCACATGCATGAAAAGCTCAGAGACGGACATTCCGAGCTAGGGATGAGGTAAGAAACCGTGGGACGTCAGAGGGGAGGAAGGCCATTCGTAGGATGATAAGAGCAGATGTTCAGCAATTAGATGTCTGCCCTGCCCTAAAGATAGGTCATAAAATCTTATTTCTGGTGATAACTCTTATTACGGGCAAGGCCTCAAGTTTAAATTCTTTAAGGGAGAGGTAAAAGTTTCTCGTGAGCTCACAGGATCTTGACTGCCTGAACCTCAAAATAATCCACATGCCAAGGTAGCACATCTTAGGGAGGCCTGTTCTGAACTCCTTCAATATAAAACAAAATGACTTTTAAGCTGAATCCTAAACAACAAGAAGGGGCCAGACATAAGGCTACCTGGGGGAAGAACATTCCGAGCGAAGCCACAGCTAGTGCAAGGGCCCTGAGGTAGCAAAAACTATTCAAACAAAGAAACCAGGTGGAGCTCGAGCTCAGAGAGTTGGGAGAAGTAGACAAGGAGCAGATCATGATAAACATGGGGTTTCATTCCAATGGCAAAGAGAAGTCATTCGAGTGTTTTAAACAGAGGGCTTAGTTTCCATTAGCAACAGGATCCAGTTTACACTGGTTTACCCTGGCAAGCCTACCTGGTAAGACCCTCTGTAGGATCATGAGACCAGGGTTCAGAATCCTGACCATCTCCCCCAAACAGTGCTGTCTTCTCAAGGTACTTGGGCGACTTGGGCCCACTTATGTGTCTTCTCCAGATGAGGAGATTCAGGGATGAACGTGTGACTATTAATAAGGAGGGGAAGAAACATTTATTAAGGTACCTACTATGCACCAGGCACATGCTAGGAGTTTTGTTTATTATTACATTTACTCCGTATAACAACTGTCTTCTGAGATATGTGCCTCAGTGCTCATTTCACAGATGGGGAGATGGAGAGTCTGTGAGATTTAGTAACTAGGCCCAGTTGCACAGCTAGGAAGTGAATTTGAACCCACTCTGGTCTGCTTTAAAAGCTCTCTCTGCCACATGACACCTCTTCTAGAACCATGTTTAAGACTCACATTGTAGTGACTTGAAACTTTTTGGGGTTGAAAATACACTCTTCTGGTCCGGCCAAGTGGCACGTTGGTTAAGAGCTGGCTTGGGACACCAGCTCTTAGCAGCAGGCCCCTGTTGGGTTCCACATGAGGGCCAGTGACACTACCCTCTACAGCTAAGATGGTGATCAATAGCTCGACCTGGAGCTGGGCTGCTATGAGTCACTGGCGACGGCGTAGGCTGCAGCCCCTGCTGCAGTGGGCTGCCATAAGCTACCGTGAGTGGCCAGCAGCCAGTGTGAGCAGCTGGCAGCCGGTGTGAACTGCCAAGAGCCGCTATGAGTGGCCGTCCGGTGGCCGGCAACCGATCTGCCTTACCCGGGAAGAGCACAATGATAATACCAACATGGGCTAGTGAANGCCTCATGCCTGGTGACGTCATGGCTAGGAACTGAAGTTCCGGGCAAGCCCCGGATGGTAGAACGTTCTAGTAGAATAAGCAGGGTTACACCCAGGCTTAAAAGAAAGACCTTCCTTTTCTAGACCTAGAGACCCAAATAAGGACAGTGGACTAATTCATTCACTGAGTGACTAGCTAGTTTCCTGCTCCCTACATGCCCCTTTGTCCAACTCCAACCCTATTTCTCGCAGAGAACCAGACCCTTTATGGGAGGAATTTGCAGGGCAGATAACTGAATGTTTTGAAGCCAATGGCTTTAATCTCAGTGAAGATTTCACTAGATGTCCCGAGGAGGTGGGAGAAACTAGAGGGGACACCATCAGAATAAAAAGAAGAGCTTTTGCTGTCTCCCCTCCCCCACCCCCATACTAGAAAGAAGCTAGGGGTCTGTGAGACCCACCCCGCCCCCCTCCCAGACATCACCCTAGGGTCCAAGCCTCAGAAAGAAGTGGGGCCTGGTGATCATAGGTGGGTGGAGCCCAGCGCTGGGCTTCCAGACTCGGCCAGGAGTTCCGTGCCCCAGGTGGGCGCGAAGCAGAGGGCCACCAACTTCAAGGGCCCATGAAGGCCTGAACAGAGGTGTCTGCGGGGACCCCTGTGAATTGATGATCATGTTCAGGACGCATAAGAGCCTGGCTCTCAGGTTCTGCTGGTTGGCAATGACTGAGATTAACTTCGTACCATTCCTGTGAGATAGAGGTTGGCGTTGAATTTTAATTTGGTTTACATACATTAAACGTGGTATTTCTGGCCCACCTGTGTTGGGGGCTGAGGTTCACACTCATGATATAAGGAAACAGCTCCTTGTTTTTTGTTTGTTTGGTTTGGTTTGGTTTGGTTTTGCCTCTACTTCAGATGCCATGATTTTAAGGACCCCACAGGCTGGCTGTGGGCCGAATCAAGGGACTGAGCATTTGGCCCGGTGGGTGTTGGGGGGTAGGGCTCTAGGCTCTAGAAAGGTCTCTGGAGCGAGCTTTGAGTGTCTGCTTCACCCCAATCCCCTGCTGCCTGTGCTGTGGGCAGGAATTCTCACCACCCTGGACAGGAGTGATGGGGGTCCCTGCTGGCCTGAACTGTTGTGGCCTCTGGGAGCAGCCAGCCTGGGTGCCCTGGACCTCCCAGGTGACCAAGCAAGGGGGAACACAGCTGAGTAGACAGTGGCCTCACGCTACCTCCATGTCACACTCTCAGTCAATCAACAGCTATTGGTGCCTCAGTATTTTCTGTCTTCACCGACATGTCATTTCAGCACCAGGGACCAACTGGAAGAGAAGAGGCCGGGGCTTCTTTTTCTGGTCTTCAAATGTCAGACCTGACAGCATCAAGGGCAGCCATTTTGGAGAGATGTTCGGGGACCGGCAGTCAACACTCTCACCAGGAGGAACAAAAAACTGGCTGGGCTTTCAGGGCCCCAACTGTGTAAATTTCAGGCTCCAGAAAGCCTGGGTCTGAACTTGAGAGGAGGTGCTAGATGTTGACTTAATTCCCCACCCCCCCCATCCCACTGCCCGGGTCTCCCCATGGGATGGGGCCCCAGGCAATTGCCCAGATTTGCCTGGGTTCTTGAGAGAGCTTTGCTGAGTTCTTGTACTGAACTTTGCCTGCGTTACCTTTTAATTTTACGGCGCTTTGTGAAGTAGAGTGGAAAGTAAAAGTTAATTAGGCCACCTAATCCAGAATTGAAAGGGGGTTTTAGAATATCACCTGCAGGAAATCGTTCAAGGCTGGAGATGAAAGAATTACACAGTGTAATTTGCTTCCCTGAGATGCTGCCTCCCGTCTTGGTTATCCCACAGCATGTTAGCACGTATGCCCTTCACCTGGAATATCTATGTGTACAACTCTATGTCTGTTCAGGTAAATTGTATGTAACTGTGTGTCAGGTACTGGGCTAGGCACTTTACATAGACAATCTCATTTAACACTCCCCAAATCCTAGGAGGCAGGCACCATTATTATACCTATTTAGAGGTGAGAAAAACTGATGCTCAGAATATAGTTTGTCATGAGTTGTATTGGAGGAGAACTGGAATCTTGAGTGATCCTAAAGGTTCTCTTTCTCTCTCTCTCTCTCTCTCTCTAAGTACATGAAAAAATTTCATACGCATACATCTTGCCACCTAATGCTTTGGGGCAGGGACTGTCTTGTATATTTCTTTAAATTCTCAGACTGCTACAGATAACATTCTATAGATTTTATAGATTAAAAAACAAACAAAAAAACCCCGAGGCCCAGAGTTGTTGAGTGATTTGCACAGAGTCACACAGCAAGTTAATAATAATAAAAAAAAAAAGCACTAGGTCTGGAATTACTGCTCTGAGGCTCCAGCTTCCGTAGGACTACGGGAATGGAAACCAGCACTAATCCTGGCGAGTAGATGAATGAATTAATGAAAGAACAGGAATGAATGTGTGGCTGAAGGGCGAGTAGCTTATGAATTAGTGGGCATAAGACCATCTCAGTCACATCTAGTAACAAGAGACGTCCGCTAAGCTTCTAAATGGTGGAAGTTGAACTTCCTGGTTCCCTCTATCCCAAGCCAACTGCCTGAATGATCCCACTGACCTTTTGCCATTACCTTTTCCCCTCTTGACCCCATTCTCCCAGTTGAGGGGATTCTAGGGTGGTATTTACTACCCCTTCAAAAGGAATCAAAGGAAAACAAAACACACAATAATTCAAAAGGGCAAAGGCTGTTTTTTTATCCCTCCCTCCCCCACCTCCTGCCACCAGCACAAGTGGGAGCACCCCCCCACCCCCAGCACTACTGGGAGAAGGGGAGTCTGACTCACTGCTTTTCCCCCATGGCTTTATAGGAGCCAGCATGAGGAAACATGAACGTGAAAATGCGGCAGGAGGTAAAGCCTGGGGTAGGCGAGAACTTGCTTCCCTAGAGAAGTGAATGGACTGTCCTCCTGGGAGCCCATGGTTAGGGTGGGAGGCTGTGGGGAGAGGGAAAACCAGAGGCCAAAATCAAGGGCCCCTCCTATCCTGCCCCATGCCAGCTGCGTAAGGTGTCATAACCTTGCTACTCACATCTGCCTCGTTCCAGAGCCCTGGGATGCAGAAGGACTCCAACAGGTCACTGCCACACAGCAGCAGGATCCGCAGCTCTGAGGAGGGGACAAAGTTTGCACAGGGAGTAAGTGAAGACCTGGGAAACGTGCGGCTCAGCCTCCTTTCCCCGATGCACGCGGAAGTCTCCCACCCTGGGGGCTCCAGAGCCGTCTTCCAGGCTCCCCTTCCCCATGGCGTGTGCAGTGCAGAAAGCTTAGCTCACCTCTCCCCCAGGCTCCTGTACAGACCCCCTCTCGTCCCCCGTGGGAGGAATGACTTATTCAGGGAAGAGTCTTGGTTTGCCCGGTACAGAGGGGTTCCTGGGGACATGGGTCTTTCTGTGCTAAACCAGGATGGTTGGTCACCCCAACAGAGCCTGAGCCAGCTATGTGCTTTGTCTAAGGGTCCCTCTCTTTTGCTCCATATCAAACTCAAGTGTCGGTGCAGTTTGGCTTCTCTGCTGTTGCGCCTTACCTGGGGACTGTCTCCCAGGGTGGGGACAGTGGGGAGAGGACACCGAGTGTACCCAGGCAGTAGCTGAGTTCCTCAGATGCCCCCTCTTTACATGGCCACTGTCCTCAGCAAAGGGCTTGACAAGCAATGCTGAGCACCCCCCCCCTTTCTCACTCCCAGGCACACTTCACTCTTGGCAGTTGTTTTTCTTTCCTCATTAAGCCCACTCTGAATTATTCCAGCGAGACCCATCATGGTTTAAAACAGGCAGCAAACTGACTCGCTCATTAAAACGGAGCAATGGGGAAAAGAGAATCCGGGATTCTCGGAACCCCAGGGGAGAGATCTCTCCCCGGGGTGTGACTCAGGGTGGCCTGCTTAGTTCCCAGACATCCCAGGCCCTCTGTCAAGAGGCCATGGCTGTGGGCGTCCTGTCTGAAACAGTGAGACAGCCCCGTTCTGAGCCTTCCAGAGACCTCTGCCACCCGGGACCCTGAGGCTGTGCTGGCCGACAGCTCTGCCTGCCTTCTACCCCACAGCTAGCTCGGGGCCCTGACAAGGACGTTCAGATGCTGAACTTGTCTGCGCTGCTGCAGTCTCCAGATGGCTCAGAGGAAGTCTGCTGGGCTGCCGACAGGCTCACCGTCCCACTCAGGCAGACTATCTTCAGGGAGCGCCGTAGGACAATGGGGTCTGAACTCCTAAATATTCTTGCCTGCCGCCTCTCCCCTGCTCTCCTCTCTCTCCTGTGCCATACTAGCCTAATGACCTGTTTATGCACAGGGACCTTAATTTATCTTTATAGAACCAGGGCCTGGCAGAGAGACCTGCCCACGGTAGGTGCTCAGGATGTATTAAATAAGGGAACAGCAGAGAAGGTGACCACAGCAGGCAGGCTGTGCTGGCTGGGCTGGCTGCCATGGCCTTTGCTTTTATGGCGTGGGGCCCCTGGGGGGAGGGTTGCCCTAGTCAGCGGTGCCGCCTCCCTCCATGTTATGCCATGGGGTTACTGGCCCAAATCCCCAGCTGTGAACGTGAACCAGCCTTGGTATGGCTGAGAGGAGACACACCAGGCTCATTCCTGGGAGCCTGTGTTCCTCGTCCCCAGCTTGGAGCTACTCAGAGTTCCGGGTTGGTTCTCTGTTGAAAGACTGGGGCCCTGAAACTCTGGTCGCCTAAAAGTTCAGTTAGGTGACTGTGTCCAGAGGATGTACTGGCCCTCAGCTCTCTCCACATCAGTGGTTCTCATCTGGGGGCTATTTTGTCTCCAGAACTTGGCAATGTCTGCAGGCATTTCTGGTGGTCGACTGGAGAGAGGGATGTGCTGCTGGCACTGAGTGCTTACAGGGCAGAAATGTTGCCCAACATTCTGCGACGCACACAGCAGCCCCCACAACACAGAATCATCTGTTCCCAAACATCTATAGTCCGGTTGAGAAAGTGCTCTACAGTCATGAAAAGGAGCCTCTTTTCTATTCCCCAGAGACTTGCTTTCCCATTCGAGTGTAGTGTTGGTTTTTGTTTTATTTTATTTTTTTATTTATTTATTTTTAAGCCAAGCACAGAAAGTTAAAGAGCGGGGTCTTCACTCTTTCTTGCAGGACCAGAGCAGATCATTTTGTCACAGACCAGAGGCTCTAGCAGGGCTTGTGATCCCACGTGCGGCCACTGGAGGGCAGCAGTGATTTCTCCTGGTTTATTGCATGAGACTCATGGGGACCTTTCCAGCCCACAAAGCCTTTGGTTTGGGCGGCTCCCCCGCACCCCCGCCACCACCCCCTCACCCCAGGTGCCGTCAGCCGGTTAAGAACATGCAAATGGAGCCTAGATGCTAACTGAGCTAGGAGAAAAATGGCTTTTTCCTTCTTGTGAAGAGTGCAAGGGGATTGCAAAAAGGGAACACGTGAGCCAGAGGGCCTCCCAGCACAGAGGTCTGGAGGCAGGGCAGGTCTCTCCCACCTCCTCTGGGTCCCACCCCCACTTTCCCAGTTCATCGCGTCCAGGGTCCCAGAGCCAGCAGCCAGAATCAATGCTCATCTGCCGCCCTCCCCACCCAGGAATCTGTGCTATGTGAAGGCCAGGCCCTGCGGCCCTTTCCAGCCCCCACCTGTGCCAGGCCAGGCCATTGATCCATCCTGACAGCTGTGGCCACCCAGCTTTCCTTTCTCCAAAAGAAGAGGAAGTAAGATGGGACTAACACTAGCCCTGCCCCTCCCAAGGCTGCAGTGAGATAACTATGGGAGAGCCTTGGGCCCACAGCAGTGCACTGTGCAAACACCCATCGGCACTGCCCAGGGCAGGGATGGTCTGATGCCCTGGCCCTGGGTGCTGGGAAGGTAAACAAGGTCACACCTGAAGCTTGACCACAATGAATGCCTTCTGGAACAAGGAAGGAGAGGAATACATTGCAATACAGTTAAAAGTCTGAAGGCTGCTCTGAGCTCTGCTGGTCAAGAAGGTAGTCCCCGACCAGGTGTGGGACCTCTGGGAAGCAGGGCTTTCGCTCCCATCCTGGCCTTTTCCATGTTTGGGGCTGTGGAACCTGAACCGCTCCCGCCTGCTTTCCAGGAGCAACAAGGAAACCAGGGGCCACTTTTTGTGGCCCTCAGTGATGTGCTGGTAAACATAGGATATTAAAATACAGTGAAACAATTAGAAAGGGAGGAGTTTTGAGTACTCATTATTTTTGTTTTGAATGCGATGCCCTCCAGCCCTAGAAAGAGAAACCCCAGGAACGGGAGACCTGCAGTATCACTGCGGCTGCGCATTGCAGATTGGGCATGTCTGCGGGACACCAGGCTGCCTTTCATCCAGGAGATCCAGGTATTCAGTTGTCACTGATCCTCCTTGTCGCCTGGTGCCTGGGCCAACTCTAGCTACATTCTGGATCCTGTCTACTCTTCCTCCAGCTTCAGACGCTTTTGTCTCCCACTTGTGTCTCTCACCTACTCTGGAACCTTGGAAAGATTTCCGTTTTCTGCGTTGCTGCCCAGGGTTCCCCAGGACTCAGCTCCCTTCCTCAGGTGGGTCAGCGCCTTCCCATCTGAAAGCTCCATGGAACTGCCCCCACCTGCTCTGGCCTTGGGCCTGCGAGGCCCTCACATGGGCAGCAGATGCCTTAGCCTCTGCCCAAGGCTGCAGGGAGGTTGTGGAGGTGGCTTTCAGCCCCTCTCTGCTCCTCATTTCTCCAAGCAAGCAAATCCTCCGATCAGAAAGTCCTGGGGCCTGGGGCAAGGGAGTGGGGGTAGGGCGGAGGAGAGGGGAGGTGTGGAGGGTCTTCTGCCTCGTGCACGTTGTCGTGGGCAAAAGAAGAATCTCTCTGGCTGGCGCTGGAGCTCGACTTCCATGTGTTTTGAATCAGGGAGAGGAGGCTCTGAAGGGAAACTTGCCGATGGATCCGGCCTACCTCCTGGGAACTGGCGCGACTCCATGTAGGAGGTATAAAAGGGGTGATGGGGGGGGGGGCAGCTAAGACTGTGGTCTTAGCTTGGGAACAATCACTCTCCTGGGAGGAGACCCTGTGACAAACATGACCCAGGGTTTTCAAGCCCCTCCCCTCCCCCACTCGGCCCATGGTGGAGGCAGGTGACTCCAGTCCCCTGCTTTGCCAGCCCCACTCACCAATCTCCTCGTACCGCATAACCGTGCCCAGGTTGGCATTCTCATCTAGGGAGGAAAGGGAATGCAGAAGCATTAGGGACCCCGACTTCCTGGTACCCAACACGCAGCCCACCTGGGGCTCCTTGGAAGGAGTACAGGATGGGGTGGGGCAGGTGGGAGTGCACTCGCTGCCCTGCACCAGGGGCGTCTGAGTGAGTGGACAGCACAGCTCAGCGTAAAATGGAGAAGGAGCGTCTCCTTAGGCCCCAGGGTGGACGTCACATTTCTGGGTCTGTCAGAATCAGGCAGGCTCGTTAGAGAGCCAGTGCCTAACGCGCGCGCGCACATACACACACACACACACACACACACACTCATGCTGAGCGCCTCCTGTTTCTTTCTGTGTTTTAGGGAGGCTGGCTGCAAGAGCAACATCCTCAAAACCTAAGGAGACAGCTTTGAGTCCCAAGGAGATGGCCCTTTCTCCTTAGGGGTTACCTGGTTGAAAGAACAAGCAAAACGGAGCATGCTGAGATGTTTCACGTGGCGGAATGCAGCAAGAGCCCGAGGAAAGTGTGAAAGACAGAGTCTCTGAGGTGTGCTCTGGAGCATGCAATACCTGCACGGGGGTGCATGGTGTGCACAAGGCCGCAGAGATGCCACCTTGGTTCCCTGCCTCCCTTCCTTCCTCAGCCTTAGGCTCTTAGTTCCTTCTCAAGATGCCTGAAATTGGAAATCTCAGAAATGGCAGACGTCAGCCCCAGGGGATCAAAGGAATGAGGTCTAGGCCTTCAGCTCTTCTGCAGAGATGAATTTGAGGACTCTGTAAGAGCCCCAGGGCCTAGGATAGTCTCATCCATGCTGAGCCCTTAGGGGCGCAGCCAAAAACCAAGGCATGAAGGAAAGAGAGTGCGTTTCTTAGCCTATCAGCAGGAGTACAGACATGGCTAGAGCTGCCGGGCTGAGGGAGGGCGCTGGACCTCCTGAAAACCCGTAGGCATGTAGACACGTTCTGTGGGGGGTGGAGAATGACCTCACATCCCCGAGTGAGGTCCCCCAGGCAGCCCGGGGCCATGCTGATGGTGCCCTCTGGGCTCCCTTAACAGCTCAGCACTGGCACTGCAGGCCCGGTGACATTCCTGTTTATCCATGGCCATCCCACAGCAGGTGCTGGGGGAGGGATGGGGGAAGAAAAGAGGCAGGACTGGGGACAAAGTCCTTGCTCCCTTACCCACAAAGGTGAAGCGTTCCACAGGCGGGCGGACGCAGCAGATCCGGCTTAGGCTTTCTCCCACCTTCCCCAAGATCTTGGCTATGGGAGAAAGCAAGACAGACAGGGACAGAGGGAGAGAACCACTCACAACTTACACGCGTGTCAGCCCGGCATTGGGCCACTGTCAACAGCAGGGGGGCATTGGAGGGGGCAGGGGGTGGGTAGTGGGCGGCAGAAGGAGAGTGGAGAAAAAGAACAGAAATATGACAGCGAAAGTTCCTTCTTCTCGTTCCCAGTCCCAGGCACAAGCATTCTGAGCCACACAGACCGGATTTCATTTTCTGGTCATGTTTGTTACACGGTTGAAATATTGGAAAATGTAGAAGAGGAAAGCATATAAAGAGGAAAATTAAAAAGTGCCCCCTAATCCCACCCCTGGAGGTAACCTCCATTGACATACTTGGTATATTATTGATTTTCTTCCATTTTCTCAAATGTGTATTAGGCAGCTATGTCTGCATAACATCGGCTGGATTATATTCTGTGTTTCAAGGGTGGGTAAGCTGTTTGCTTTTCCATTTTTTAATATCATGAGCATCTGCCCATCACTGACTACTAACTCCCAGATCTAAGGAGATGTGGCCTGATAGAACGAATTCATTTGAAATAATTTCTGCTGGGCTAAGGCATCCCTTCCCACATGCAGATGGTCTTTAGAATAATCAGACACCCTGCTATGGCTGAGAAGGTTCTGGCTTTCAATCATCTCTTTGGCCTCTAACCCAGAAGGCTTTCCTGAGTCCCCATGTGCCGCTGGATGCAAACGATGAAATTCTGACTCTTCTTTATGAGTTACCCTGTTTATAACAGGCTAAGGACATAGGAGCTGATGGTCTCTAGGCTTGGAAAGTAACACCAGGATCTGTCCCTTGCAATTGGCCTGGAAGAAAATATTAGGAGGAACATGGACCAGGGAACCAGACAGTCCTGACTATGAACTCTGAGTTCATACACAGACTATAAGCTGTGTGGCCTTAGGCAAACCACTTACCTTCTCTGAATCTCGTGTAAATGGGAACCTAATTATCTCTATCACCAAATCATTGCATTAGACGAGAACCCCAGTAAAGCACCGAGCGGGTGTACAGTACTAGGCGTTGGGTCAGTGTTGGGGGCCTCCTGCTCTCCGTCACGGAAGAGGTGGCTAAGAGTGTGGGATTCCGGATGCAGGCTCCTGGTCCTGCTACTTCCTCACCGTGTGACCTTGGGCAAGACCCTCCACGCCCTTGGAAGAGGCACAGAAAAATGCTCCCTTCTGTACCTTTCATTCCCAGCTAAGGCAATTATATTTCCATTTCAATGCAGACGAAGAGTGCACACAGTCGCCCTGTCACTCTCTGTCTCTCTGTCTCTGTGACTATTTCCCTCTGATGCTCTATATTAAGGCTTCAAAGTGCGGCCCCTGGACCAGAGCATCAGTATCCCCTTGTTAAAAATGCAAATTCCTGGGCCGGCCGAGTGGCGTGGTGCTTAAGAGCTGGCTTGGGACACCAGGTTCAGATCCCACATATGAGGGCCAGTGACACTGCCCTCTACAGCTAAGATGCTGAACAACAGCTCAACCTAAAGCTGTGCTGCTGTGAGTCTCCTGAGATGGCGTAGGCTGCAGCCCCTGTGGCAGTGGGTTGCCATGGGCTACTGTGTGTAGCCGGCAGCCAACGTGAGCGGCCAGCAGCCGCAGTGAGCGGCCGTCCAGAAGCCAGCGACTGATCTGCCTCGCCCGGAAAGAGCGCAGTGATGGTGCCAACTTGGGCCAGTGAAGCAACGTCCTCCACAACTAGACTGAAGAACAAAAGGACAGCAACTTGTCTGTTCCCCTTCCCCTAATTCCCCAATAAAAATCTTTAAAAAAAAAATGCAAATTCTCAGCACCCTCCCAGACCCACTGAATCAAATTCGGGGGAAGGGGGCAGGCACCTAGCGGCTGGGATTTTAACAAGCCCTTCAGGTGATTCTAGTGTTTGAGAACCACTGCCCTCCACCAATGTCCCCCTACCTGCAGTAGGCTTGGTAGACACATTGTTGTTCTGGTAAATGGGCTGTGGGGTCTCATTTTGGGACTGTCCGATCACAGGCGTCATGGACGGTGTGTTGACATTGGAGAGGATGCAGCCAGTCACCCGCTGGGGAAAATAAGAAGTGCAGAGTCAGTGTCATAGCCGAGTTAGTTAGGAAAAGTGCCTCCCAGTCATCTCCCAATGCTCATCTGCTGTCCATCGCGGTGAGGCCACCTGGGGACGAGGGAGAAGGCTGGGAGTGGGCTCTGGACGCAGCTGCACTGCGTGCCACCCTGGGCTGGCAGGAGGCAGGATGGCTCAGTGGGAAAAGCATGGGATGTGGCATTGCACAGACTGGGGTTTCAGTTTGAGCTCTGTCCCCTCTGGCTGTGTGACCTTGGATCGTTACTTAACTTCTCTTGAGCCTGGCACAGCTGCCTGTCTGGATTGTCGTAGGATTACACAAATGAGCCTATGCATAGTGCCTATAGAGCATCTGGCACGTGGCAGGCTCTTCGTACCCAGCAGCCAACGCTGTAACCTCTGTGCAACGTGCCTACCTACCATCCCTGCCTGCTGCATGGGGCTCAAATGAGGTCATGCCTGCGAAAGAGCTGTGTAAGCTTGGGAAAGGTCATGCAAACACCAGGCATTATCACCACCTGCTGCCTCTCCAGGCCACAGATGCTAATGGCAGGGCCCAGCCAGAGAGCGGTGCCAGGCAGGGCAGAATGTGTGGGTTACAGCAGGGTGGGTGGGGTTCTGGGCACTGCTCGCCAGTGTGGGTACGCATTCCAGAGCCCAATGGAAATTCTGTGTATTAACCGTCGTCCTGTGTTATCTGGCCTGCCGCTTCTCTCCAGCGCCCCAGAAAACGGAGCAGATAATACAGCATCCCTCACAGCTGACCCAGAAGCAGCCTCCCTTGCCTGTGGTGAGGGGACAGTAACTATTGGGATGCATTTTCAATCTGTTTAGCTTCACAGGAGCCATTGCTAATTCAGGGTCCCTTCCCTGAAAGCCACCTTCGTACCCCCACCCACCACAACTTTCTGGTTTACTGAGTCCTACTGTCAGAGGACCCCCAAGCCCCAGGGCTGGGTGACCTCCGAAGGCACCTCTCCCACAAGCCACACTGCAGGCAGAGTGGCATGTCAGTCTTGGGCCCTGGAAAGGCAGGCAATTTGCTTTTGGGGTGACCTGTCACTTCTGTAATGATCCTGACAGGAGAAGGTCACTGCAGCATCCAGCACATCTGGGAGCCAGCTGAGGCCGGGTACCACTAGGGGCTCCTCAGCCAGCTTGTGGGACCCTCTGTCCGGCTGCGGCTGATGGGGTGGAAGGGACAGTCTGCCTCCTTTCTAGTCTTATGTCACCTCCAGAAAAGAAAACGCCACGTTCTCACTTCATAACTGGCCCGGCAGCTGAGGAATTTCTTCCTCTTGCTGCATGCATCATTCGTCCCTTTCTGCTTGCTCTATGCCAGGGAAGAGGAGGCCTGGCCGTATGCCACACTCTGCCCTCATCAGCACTCTGTGGGCTCTTGCCTTCCATACATAGCCTTGAGTCACTTCTTAAGCCCCGTTCCTGTCCCTCCAGACGGTCTCCTCTCCATGCAAGGAACACAGGCCTGATGCTAGGACTGGGGAGGCGGAGACTTATTAGGAAACTGCTCAAGCTCCCGCTCTGAGGCAGGGGGCCATCATGACCTACATTCTCTGCCCATCTGTGCCCATCGCTGCGACCGCTGGGGCTCCTGGCCAAGCTTCCCTGGCCCAGACTCAGGCCTCTGGGCACGAGCAACAGAGGGAGGGTTCCGGAAGCCCAGGCCTTTAGACAGCAAAACAGCACCCAGGCTTCATGGCTGATGCAGCCAGGGCTCACACATGCCTCAGGGTCCCTGATTCCTCCCTTCTGTCACGGCGCCTGAGGCTCCTGTGTGACTAGATGGAGCACAGGCCCCCTGACAATGCCTAGATGACATGTAGTTGCAAGAAATAAACTTGTGTGAAGCCACTGAGGTTTTAGGGGTGTTTGTTACCACAGCATATGTTGGCCTATCCTGACTGACACACTCTTAGTGAGATCCGAGGCTGTTGTGGAAAGCAGCACAGACAGGCAGGCAGTGCCACCCTACGTCGGAGACCTTTTGGGGGGACCAGAAAAAACGCAGGATGTAAAGGGTCCTGAAAGTGGAGAGAAGGGAGATGCATTTTTCTTCAGTTCCATGGGGGAAAAACTTAACAGATGAAGCAACAACCGGCCAGCCCTCCGACTTCTCTGGTGCTCGACCCCCTGGATGGTCTGGAAACTTAAGGCTCCACATCTTTTGAAACAAAGCACGGCTGCATGGCTGGTGGGGTGTGGGGTGATCAGGGGCTGCCAATGGCTCCCCAAGGAGAAAATTCTGACAGGCACTGTGACAGAAAACACGGATGGGATGGAGACACTTCTGGTGTTAGAACACGCCATTTGGTTGTTATCTGGGGCTGGGAAGAACCCCACATGAGGGTGAGTGAAGGTGAACGGGATTGATTGAGTCCGGCCTTGGTCAGTAGGGCTTCTTGCTATCGCTGGTACTGCTTTTCATCCCATCACTGTGGGAGTCCATGGGTTGGGATTGATCTGTGAAGGATGCTTTCTGCATTGGCCAGTGCTGCTGGCGGGTGTGGAACCCATTCGAGGTTGGCAACCAACCAGCTCTTCGGTCACGGCAGCGCGACCGCGAGCTCCAGGCTCCCCTCTGTGTTCACGAAGCAGTCGCTGTGTGTCCTCAGGTACGTCGGCTCACCTCTCTGTGCTTCCTGTGACTCATGCATGAAACGGGGACTAGAACACTGACGGTGGGACGCGGGTGAGGCAGAATGAGTGGGGATGATGGTCCAGTGACTGGCGGGCGTGAAGTCCTCAGCACAGCACCCTGTGCTGGAGTGAAGGCACCGCTGGGTCCCAAACAGGCGGGGCAGGAGGACCTGGCCGCGTGTACTTCCTCCCGGAGCCCCTCGCTCCTCCTGCTTTCTGTGCCTGGTCTCCTTCTCTCCTCACTTTCTAAAGTCTTCTGCTTGTGCTCTCCATCCCACCTTGAACTTGCCGCCAGAAGATGAAAACGGCCCCAGGTGAGACCCAGCCGGAGGAGCACGGCAGGTGCAGCCCCTGGTGCTGCCCTGGGTCCCTGATTCCCTGCCCTCCTTCGTGCTGGTCTCCCCTACAGCTGGTGAGAAGCCAGAAACTGCAGCAGGTCAGGGGCCCTCAGCCCCCCACCCCTGGCCTGCCTGGTTTCTGTGGCCCCCCCCACCCCTCAGCATGGCCCAGCTCACCTTCATGAGGTCCCGATGGTGTTCCAACACACTGCAGGTCGTCTGCCAAGTGTCCTGATAGCACTCCCACGGGTCCACCCTGACAGAATTGGAAAGAGGTTTCCTTTGGTTTCCATTCTCACACGCTTTCCTTATTGGTTCCCTCCAAAGACCACCGCTCAGGGAGCTGAGCAGACCTGGTCATACCACATACTTAGACCTCAAATCCTTCCTGAGCCTCAGTTTCCCCTCTGTAAAAGGAGAGGTGTGTGGCATGGGCTTACATGCAAAGGTGCTGATATTAGTCTGCCTACGTTTAACCCCAGCCCCAGAACTTCTAACTGAAGGGCCTTGGGAAAGTGATGTGATCCTTTGGCGCTCGCTTTCCCCAATGGGAATAACAGCAGCATCTCTCTTGTGGGGTTATTAGCAGGGCTCAATGAGCGTTATATGTAAAGCGCTTATCACAGTGTCTTGCTTTTATTCTTATCTGCAAAATGGGAATTCTCCCCTGGACCTTATAGGATCGTGAGAGCCAGGCCCTCATCTAGTGGTGGCTGCAGTTACCAGAGTTCGGGACTTTGTCCCTGTCTGCCCTCCTGCCCAGAGCGGGTGGGCCTGGCAGTCAGACTGGAAGGCACAGACACACAGACTGGTCAAACCCTCCTGCACACGAGGATGTGAAGTGAGCCAGGATCCAGCCCAGACGGAGGCAGCTCTCGGCCTTAATTGCAAACTTAATGAGCTGCTAAATTGGGATATTTCTCAACATTTTCTTAGCAGTTAAGCATTCCCTGCCCACCTCCCGCCATGCACACACACTTAAGGTTCTCAGAGATGGGATCTCACTAGCTGAAAACCCTCAGAGAGTCAGCCTGCCCTGCACCTGGCTCTCCCTGGAACCCTGACCACTCCTCCCCTGGGACAGGCAGACACCTGACCTGGACAAACAGGCTCCCCTATTTCCAGGGGCCCTGCCGATGCCTAGCCCCCAACTCTAGAGCTAGCTCTGAGCCTCCCTACTGATCTCAGTTCAAAATCCTGATTTTCCAAGTGCCTAGAGGAGTGCCGGGGAGACAGTAAGGGCTCAGTACATATTTGTTGAACAAACGAGGGAATTGGTTCAGAATCTTCTAATCGCATCCAAGCAGCAACAGCCTCCTGCTCAGCATTTTCCCCACTGGACCCCATTTTCCCCGGGAGATGATGAGTCACCATGTTAAGAGGCCTCATTTCTATTCCTGACTTCACCCCACAAGGGCTGTTCACTCTCAAGCCCCTTCTCTTGACTTCTCTGTACCTGTTTCTCATCTGAGAAAAGGCAGCCGTCCCTCTGCCTAACCTGTATCTTGAGGGGATGAGAAAGTCAGCCGGGGGCTTGTGCTTCTCACGCCAATCACTGCACACGGCTGGCAAGGATCCCTGTTTAATGAACATCGTCGCCTCCCTTCACCGCCCTCATTTCCGCCCACCCCGACCCTCCTCCGCTAACTCCCTGCACCCCTCATTCTAAGGTCAGCTTTCCTTCACTTTCTTCCTTTTGTGGAAACCTCTAGGCGCTTCTTGTTTTCCCATGGGGGGACATTACAGTGCAAATGATGTGCCATTATTTTTTTAAAACGTCATCGACTCATGCAAATTATAACTGTAGGAACTTCGGGGAGCATAATGAGTGGAAGCTTGCTTTAATTACACTGCAAGCTGAGCGGCTAACGGTGTCTGCCGTTTTAGAGGCATGTCAGAGGGCAAGGCAGAGAGAGCTCGCCCCTTCCCCCCCACACACACACCCCTCTGTCCCACAGCCTGTGTGGCGCCCCGAGAGCCTGAGTTCAGGAATGGGAAATAGCCAAGTCCAGGGAACATTTCCTGAAAGGCCCTGAGAGTGCATGGGAGTGAGTGGAGATAAAAGTAGAGAGGCATGCTGGGTTTTCTGGCCATGCCTCATCCCAAACTCACTGTTTTCGGAAGCTCCAAGAATACTCCTGGATGCAAAGGTGCTAGAACGTTCAGAAACACTGAAAGCTCCCTTTGTCATTGCATGGGCCCCACAGCTTGGTTAAAAGATAATGTTATCAGCTCGGCCCCCCCTGAAGGTCTATTACCTATGGCCTGCATGGGGCTGTTAAAAAAAAGGACAACAGACCCAAAATGGAGTAACTTGTGCTAAGCCCACATCACCAGATCAAGACCTAATAGCTAACCTAACCGCAGTTCAACCTCTCCCAGCAATGTAATTTTAACCAGTCAATCCGGAATTTCCTGGTCCGCTCTGGTGGGGTAATCAGCCTGACAGCGTCCTCCCATTCCCCACAGGTAGGTTACCTAAGTCTAAACAATCCACTCTTTTCCTCCTTATGCCCATAAAAGCTTTCCATTTAGTGCAGCTCCTTGGAGCTCCATTCTATATGCTAGATGGGATGCTGCCCAATGATGAATCTTTGAATAAAGTCAATTTGATCTTTTTTAAAAAAATTTTTATGCAGTTTCTTTCTTTTCTTTATTTGGGGAACAGTGTGTTTTTCCAGGACCCATCAGTTCCAAGTCAAGTAGTTGTTTCAATCTAGTTGTGGAGGGTGCAGCTCAGTGGCCCATGTGGGGATTGAACGGGCAACCTTGGTGTTATGAGCACTGCGCTCTAACCTACTGAGCTAATCAGCCGCTCCCCAATTTGATCTTTACATCTACTCAGCTGAATTTTGTTATTTAACAGGGCTAATATCGCCTCTGGCCTCCCCTCACACCCACCCCCGGTGAGTCCCCAAGGCCACCTGCCTCTGGTGGCATCCAGCCAGCCCTACCTGATCCAATCAGAGTTCTGGACGGCCAGCTGACACATGATGAGACGATGCCGACTTGACACAAGGCCCTGGGAAGCAACGAAGCAACCATTGAGACACCCACCTGCTCTCCACAGCCTCCCCAAGACACCATCCCAAGCCAGCCCAGCACAAAAGTGCAGCCATTTTTCAGTGGTGACAGGGAATGAGGGAGTGACCCCTTGTCCATCTGCCACACAGACAGGCATGGTGGGGCAGAGGGGGAAAAAAAAGGATAGTGTGTGGAATAGACCACTTGCAACGGGGCAGCCAGTGTGCCCAGCACAGAGATGAGACTCAACTTGGCAGGTGCTGCCTTGTCTCACGGCTCAATCCAACTGCTTAGGTTACCTCCTCTGCAACCCACCAAGTTGTATCTGGGGGAAGAAGGGGAACGCCTGGGAGAGCTCCCAGATTTTCTGGGACATGTGGCAGGGAGGGAGGGGCATGGAAATGAATTTTAAATTAGAGTATAAAAGCTATAAGCCCTTTTTTCTTCTAAGGACTTGCCTAGCCCATAACCAGCCACTAATCTGGCATCCGTGCCAAGTCACACTTGGCCCTTAGCAGGTGTGTCGGCTCCTCTTTTAATGAGTTTGGATGGAGCCTGGCACTATGAGCGGTTGCCTGGTTGTGGGCAGCTGTTCCTCCTCCCAGCTGCAGCCCAACACCCAGCTGCTCACGTCTGACTGTGGTCCAGAGACGGGAAGCAGGGCCCCTGCTACCAGGCATTTTGCGATTCCAGGAATTATAGCAGAAATGGCAGTGGGGCAATTTGATGCCAGAGGAGCCATCAGGTCAGGAAGGGGAGGAGAGGGGCAAAAAGAGGAACCCACCTGTTTTCCGTAAGAGTCGTGCACGGGCGAGACGATCCCGCCAATCACAATGAACCTTCCAGTTTTGTGCAGATAATCTCTGGCTCTTTCTAATTAAGAGAAGAAAACCACACATTAGAGGAAAGAGGAAAGGTGTGGATCAAAGGCGATCATTGAAGTCAATACATTCGGCTCTGGAAGGCGTGTTTCCCAGCTAAATAGAAAGTGTCATTTAAATAGGAAGTGCCAACTTTCAAAAGCAAACTGTCAAAGTTGCGGATTTAAAAGGTTATGGAACCAGATTTCAGCCCCCAAAGCAAAAGGATTTAGAACTCCAGGGGATTGATCCAGTTTTAAAGGTCCTGTGCTGGATGAGCCAGTGTAGTTTAGAGGGATTTAAAACAAGCCTCTCACTAGAAGAGCAATAGACTGGAAATTATCCCTATGATCATTTGCAGAAATTCCAAAGTGCAGGAATAATTAAAAAAAAGAAAAGAAGCAGCAGCCTTTTTATATTATGAAAGGTAGGCTGATTGCCTCATCTCGTTACTCAGAAGAGAAAAACCACCAAAACAAATTTATAGGGCCTTCTATATAATTAGAATTACCATCAAACGAAAAAAAACGTCATTACCGTTGGCTGAGAAAAGTTCAGATAGAGAAAAAGCTTTTTTCCTTAGGAAGGAATTTGTGATGCTGCTTTTTCAAATTGACAAGACATGCCCAATTTCATTTTCATGAAAAAATTCAGCAACCTAGGAAGCGGATAAACATTTTGGTTCTCTTACTTCCAAGGGGGGGTGGTTGTACAATTCCAACAGTGCCTGAGCTTGTTCCGCTGCGGAAATGAGGCATGGATATACTTTATAGGTGAGGGATTCTGTAAGTGAACATGGGCTTTGTAGCAAGGCTGGCTGCATAGTTTACAAGCAAGGTCCCTGGATGACCTTGCTACTAGCTCCCTTACAACTTAAAACTAATTCTTATCACATTGGCTTTTTCTTTTCATGTGAAAACCCTTAGAGTTTTTTCCATAATGAACAGACTTTATTGCTTAGCACAGTGTTAGATTTGTAAAACAATTGAGCAGATAGTACGTCGAGTTCTGTATACTCACCCCCTCCCCTTTTTATTGCACCCCCCTCCCCACCACACACACACCATTTCCCCTCTTATTAACACCTCTCATTAGTGTGGTACATTTGTCACACTTCATGAGTCCCATGCTGACACATTGTTATTAACTATAAGCCATAGTTTCCATTAAGATTCCCTCTCTGTGTTGTAGAGTTCTGTGGTTCCCACGACCTCCTCCTTGGGTTCGATTAATTTGCTAGAGGGGCTCACAGAACTCAAGAAGCGCATTTAGTCACTAGGTTACCGATTTATTACAAAGGATTTTAAGGATATGAATCAACAGCCAGATGAAGAGATGCATAGGGCAAGGTCCCAAACAAAAAAGTCCCTGTCCTTGCTGAGTTTGGGGCCCAGAACCTAGAAGGGTAGAGGAAATTTCTTCCTTCCCCACGATAAAAACTCAGAAACCTAGGAATAGAAGGGAACTTCCTCAGCATGATAAAGAACATCCATAAAACTTACAGCAGATATCATCTTTTATTGCGAAAGGCTAAATGCTTTCTTCCTAAGATCAGGAAGAAGGCAAGGCCATCTGCTCTCACTCACCACAGCGATTCAACACAGGACTCGAAGTTTCAGCTAGCTCAATAAAGCAAGAAAAGCAAATAATAGACACAGAGATCAAAAGGGGGAGGGGAACTGTCTCTACTTTCATATGGCATGAAAGTCTACTTGGAAATCCCAAGACATCTAAGGAAATTCCTAGAACTAATAATCGAGTTCAGTAAGGTCATAGGATATAAGACCAACATAAGAAAACTAATTGTATTTCCATCTGCTAGCAACAAACATGTGGAAATCGAAATAAAAAAGACAAGACCACTTATAACCATTCAAACAAATGAAATACTTAGGTATGACAATAATAAAACATAAACTGAACTTGTATGCCAAAAACTCCAAAATGCTGATGACAGAAATCAAAGAAGATCTAAATAAATGTAGAAACATACCATGTTTACGGATGAGAAGACTCAATGTTGTAAAGGCATTAATTCTCCCCAAATTGGTATATAAATTTAATGCATTTCCTGTGCAAATCCTAGCAAGATTTTTTGGTGTAAATACAGACAAAATAATTCTAAAATTTACATGGAAAGGTAAAGGAACTAAAATACTTAAAACCTTTTTGAAAAAAGAATAAAGTGGGAAAATCCAAATTTCAAGCCTAATTATGTAGCTACAATAATCAAGACGGTGAGGCATTGGCAGAGAGACATGTGGATCAATGACATAGAATAGGGAGTCTAGAAATAGCCCCACACAAGTATAGCTAACTGAATTTTGACAAAGGTGCAAAAAACAATTCAATGAAGAAAGGATAGTCTTTTCAAAAAATGGTGCTGGGGCCATGGGTGACAATAGACAAAAAAGAAGACAAAAACAGAAAAAACAAACAAACCCTCAACCTAAATCTCATACACTATACAAAAGTTAATTCAATAGAGATTGTAGATTTAAATTATGTAAAGTGTAAAACTATACAACTTTTAGATGTAAATATGGGAGAAAATCTTTGGGCCCAAAGATTGGTGAACTCTTAAACATGACACCAAAAACATGATGCATAAAAGAAAAAAACAAAAAAAACCCAATAAGTTGGACTTTGACAAAATGTAAAACTTTTACTCTATGAAAGACCCTGTTAAGGGGGTGAAAAAAACAAGGTGCAGACTGAGAGAAAATATTTGCAATCTAAATATCTGAGGACTCATACCTAGAATATAGAAAGGACCCTCAAAACTCAACAGTAAAAAACTAACAATTAATTAGAAAATAGGCAAAAGACATGAAGAGACATTTTACTGACGAGGACACGCAAATGGCCAATAAGCACATAAAATGATGTTCAGTATCACTCAGTGTTAGGGAAATATAAATTAAGACTATGATGAGATATCACTATTCACCTGGCAGAAAGGCTAAATAAATAATTGACAATACCAAATGCTGGGGTGAGGAGAACCTAGATTGCTCATACATTGCTGGTAGAAATGTAAAATGGAAAACTACTTAGAAAAATGGTTTGGTGGTTTCTTTAAAAACTAAACATAACACTTAGCATACTTATGACCCAGCAACTGCACCCACGGGCATTTTTTCTAGAGAAATAAAAACATGTCTACACACACACACACAAACATGTACAAGATTGTTCACATCAGCTTTATTTGTTATATCCAAATACAGTAAGCAAATAAAATTTTCTATACTAGGTAAAGTGGTTAAGACAAAATGTGGTACATCCATACTGGGAATAAAAAAGAGCAAACTAACCATACATGCAACAGTTGGCATGGATCTCCAGTTCATCATGTTGAGTGAAAAAAAAGCCAATCTCAAAAGGTTGCATATGTATGATTCCATTTATATAATATTATGAGAAATGATACAGATCAGTGGATGTCAAGAGTTAGGGATGGAGGTGGGGCAGGGAAGGGAGGTGGGTGTGATGATAAAGCTGTAGCTCCCGGCAGATCTTTGTGGTGATGGAGCAGTTCTGTATCTGAATTGTGTGGGTTACATGAATCTACACATGTGATAAAACGACACATAACGGTACATACCCTTTCTACCGAGGTCAATATTCTCATTTGATATTGTACTATAGTCACATAAAATGTCACCATTGGGGGAAACTGGGGGAAAGGTACATGGGAGCTCTCTGTGCTCTCTTGGCAACTTCCTATGAATCTATAATTATTTCAAAATAAAACATTTTTTAAAAAGCCTATGGTAAACGATGAAACACTGTACAGTGTTAAGGTGGTAGTATGCAAATCCAGGCAAATGGCAAGCAAACTCGTGGGGCTGGATGCTTCTGGAACTTTCTCTTCTCCTCCCTTTCCATCTTTGCTGCTGTTTTTGGGCTATTACTGCTTGGGAGGGGTTGTCCAAAGCAGTGCTTCTCAAACTTTGATGTGCAGGTCAGTTCTCGGGGGAGGGGGGGGGGGATCGTGTTAGAATGTAGATTCTGATTCTAACAGTCTGGGTGGGGATCTGAGATGAGGGCCAGGGTTAAGGTGAGAGGGTCAGGATCCTTCAAAGTGCAGGATCAGATCCTGTCTTCATTTAATATTATGATATTTGGTTCATCGTGCATTAATTTGTGCATTAATTTTGATTTTTAAAAACATTATTGATCCTGATTACCGAATATTGGGATGACCCCTTAAATTTTGCACTGGAGAGGGTCATCCTTCTTGACCTCACCCTACCCCTGGGACTGCCTGAGATTCAGCCTTTCTAAGAAGCTCCCACATGAGACCAACAGCTGCAGGTCTGTAGTTAATATTTTGAATAACAAGGGACTAATGACAGTTGGGGCAGCCCCTGCAGTGTTAGGATGCCCACAGAAGAAGCTCTCCTCCCTTCCCCCCTCTACCACCACCTCCACTTTGCATGACAAGGACATTTCTGGACATTGGCAAGTAGCCCACGGCAGAGCTATAGCTACGGCCCTGGAATTTAATTTCATGCCAGGCTTCCTGAGATGTGCTTTATTTTTGTCCATCACCTCTGCCCCAGGGGCAGAGCCAAATCATTCTAACATTTGACACTCAGTTCCGACCCACCCTCCATTGGGTCCATGCTCCTTCCTCCTACGCCCCCGGAGTACCGAGTCCTACCCTCAGTACCTTGACGAGCCACTGTGTCTCACCACCCATTCCAGGCCACATAGATCCAGGTAAGTAAGTCTCCAGGTAATTCTCCCTTCCTGACAGCCTGAGTTGGACCCACCAGCCAAGATGGACAAAACACAGGTTCTTTGTCCACTAATAACATCTCATGAGGCAGACATGCCTCGTCTGCCTCCTGGCTGGCTACTCAGTGAACCCAGCTGACATGTTTCATCTCCTCTCCTCTTCCAGGGAGCTAAGGGAGGAAACGCTGGGGTCAGGGCACCCATACTCACTGAATTTTTCCTTTTCAGCTGCCATTGGAAACCATCCCTTCTGAGTTGTAGTCACAGCTGGAGCTGCCTGAATTTTCCTTGTTTGAGAATTATGTAAAGGTGGACAGGATATGTAAACATTAGAAGTCTTAGAAAGCTCAAGCACTGGATAATAAAAGAAGAGACGGAAAGGGTTCAAAACAGACCTCCCCAAGGTGTGCTACTATGGCTTGTGGGTTGAGTTAAAGGCAGTCGAGACCCTGCAGGCTCAAGAGAAACTTTTACCTCTTTCTTAAAGAATTTTAATTGGGGCCTTGCCCATAATCAGTGATTACCAGAACTAACTCATTATGACCTATCTATAGGGCAGGGCAAGCATCTAATTACTGGATATCTGCTTGATCTTTCTAGGTCCTCTCTTTTTGAGTTGTCCAGGCTAAGCTGTAAGACTGTTTTCAAATGAGATTCTGACTTGAGTCTGAACTCGGTCTGAGCATTGTCCCCGATGCTGATCTGTGGGTGGGACCACAGGAGCCCACTGTGCCATTCGTTAGATATCCTTAGCTGAGTGGACTGAGGGCCCCCTGTAATAAACGCAGGCTAGTTATGGACTGACTCTCCACAGGAAGCAATGAGCTTTGCTCTTCCTCCAGCCGGCCCGCCCTGCCCCCAGCCATCCATCCACAAATGCTTGTTTGTCATCACACCTCAGCAGAAATGGGGGCGAGGATGTGCATTTACCCGCACAATGGCCTCTCGCTTCCTTCATACCTTTTACCCGTAACCATAAGAGAAGCATGAAATACGAGGTTATGACAGCACAATTTTTTTCTTCCATGAAAGACAGCTTCTTAGTCCTGTCTCTGACTCGGGAAGGCATGTGACGGGAGCTGCATTTCCTGAGGGGGTGACAGCGTGCCTGGATCTGGTGCATTCTTCTGCCCAGTCTCTGTGGTCAGTGGCTGACCAGCAGAAGAGGTGGGTTGGGTGCTGGGTGTGGATGCACATGGGGATCAGACAGAGGTCCCTGAGCAGACTCATGCGCAGAGCAGCCCTGCAAACCTTGAGAGGCTCTCCTGGACACACAGAGGCCGGTTCTCTCCACCATCTGTCAACTCCCCCCGGCTGCCCCCAACCCCACTGCATATGCCTCAGGCTGTCTGAATTCACCCGAGGAAGTGACAAATGCTTCCCAGAACCCCTGGCATGGTTGGATTTCCTCTAGTTCCTAGACTTTCATCCATCTGTATTGCTTTTGCAGCCACTTCTACTTACAATCCTGAGCTGGCTGTCACCGAGTCACACAGAGTGGCACATCTTCGTCCTCACTGCTGCTCATCTGATTTGCTCCATTGCCTCCAGCTTGGGAGAATCTGAGTCCCTTTGTCTTCACAGCTGGGACATGATTAATGACCCTCACTTCCACAACTGTCACTTCTGACAGACTGTGCAGGCTAGAACCTTTCTCATGCCCCCAGCTGCTATGTGCCACCCCAGAAGTCTGGCCTCCATTCAAACCTTTTCCACTGGAAAAGCTCCCCAGATCCCTGTCCCCCATCCTTTCCAAACCAAAGGCTCCAAGCTTCTTGGAATTCAACCCATTGTTGAAAACGAATTTTTTTCTATTTATTTCTTCAGAAATAGAAAGCTAAATATATATATATGTAATAATATGACATGAACTAGTTTCCCTTCAGTGAGACTCAAAAACACATGAGAGAATTATTTTAGAAACCCACAGACTGTAATACTAAATATAACTAGGGGGGGCGGGTGGATGGGGGCNTGGGGGGGGTAGAGTGGAAGGTAAAGAGAAAGGAATAAAGATACGAAGAGGATCCAATGTGGCTTCACATTAAGGTGACAAGCCTGTCATTTGCACAGAATCCGGCTCTATTTTTAACTACACGTCTGTCATTCCACACTCTTTTTTAACCATTAACCTTTTTTAATCCAAGTTCACCATACGTTGTTCTTATTTAGGAATAATTCAGACTTTGAAGTAGTAGAGTTTATCCAGTAAATAGCTTTGCTTTTTATCAAGTAAAACAAGGGGAGAACATTAGGCAGAGAAGCTTCCTTTTTGTTATTGGAAAAACATGTTTTCTTCACAGCTTTCTTATTTGTGTTCTCCCCCCCCCCCCCCCCCCCCCCCCCACACCACAACCTGGAACTTTCATAGTTTTAGCGCTAAAAGTTCCATGACCTGGAAGACCTTTCTGTCTCTGGCAAACTGCAATGAACAACAGCCCTCCAAAGACATTCACATCCTAGTCCCTGGCACCTGTACGTATGTTGCCATTGCACAAAAGGGACTTTGAAGAGGTGACTTGACTTAAAGATAGTGAGATGGGGAGATTATCCTGGATTACCCAAGTGGGTCCCCCGTAACCACAGAGGGAAGGCAAGAAGATGAGACTCAGACTAGATGTGACAACAGGAGCAGAGAGAGGTGTGAAGACGGAGGAGGGGCCACGCACCAGAGAGGAATGGCCTCTGGGAGATGGAAAAGGCCAGCGGGCAGAGCTCCTCTAGAGCTTCCAGGAAGAGCACACCTTGATTTTAGGACTTTTGGGACTATGAGATAATAAATTTGCTGTGCCTCTGAATCCTGACACAGAGCTCCTAAAGCCCTTATAAACTTCTAAGTCATAAGAACAATAGAACATCTTTTGTTTTGATGAGGTGACTCTGGGTGGCTCCTGAATGGGGGCTGGTCACCAGAAACACCAAGTCATCATTAGAGGCTTGGCATTTATTTTTAGCTCTACCACCTCCAACCCCCAACCCCCGTGTTCCAGAGAAGAGAGAGAGGGCTGGAAATAGAGTTTATAATTGCTCATGCCTACATGAGGAAGCCTCCGTAAAAGTCCCAATAGTAGGGGGTTCAGAGAGCTTCTGGGCTGACGAACGCAACACTGGGGGCGGGTGACATACCCCAATTCCACAGGGACTGAGGCTTCTACGATCAGGACGCTCCCAGACTCTCTATGTATCTCTTCATCTGACTATTGATCTGTACCCTTTATCATACCCTTTAGTAAACTGGGAAGCATAAGTAAGTGTTTTCCTGAGTCCTGTGAGTCACTCCAGCAAATTAATGGAACCCAACAGGGGAGTCTTTGGAACCTCCAATATGCAGCTGGTGGGTAGGAAGCACAGGTGATAACTTGGGCTTGTGACTGGTGTCTGGAGTGTGTGTGTGTGTGTGTGTGTGTGTAGTGGGGTGGGGGCAGTCTTGTGGGACTGAACCCTTAACCTGGGGGATCTGATTCTATCTCTGGGTAAACAGTGTTAGAATTGAGTTAAATTGCGGGACACCCAGCTGGTGTCACAGAGAATTGCTTGTCGCAGGAAAAACTTGCATACTTTAGTGACCGTAAGGGTCAGAAGTGTGTGCTTTGCACAAGGAGTAAAGGAGACACACAGGGAAGAGACTCATAGAAGGGAAGAACCGGGTTTTTTTTTTTCTCACTGGAAAAGTGAATGTGGGAAAAGAAACATTCAAAAAATTCTTTAAAAAGTACGCAGCTTGACAACATGGGAGTATTAAGCCTAAGAAGTCTTACACTTGAGCTGCAATGCTTGTCAAGTGAGACATTTTTCTTGGGGTGCTCACTGCTTCTCTTGTCCTGCCCTCCCTTAGAGAGGGCAGATGTGTCTCTCTCGGCCTGAGAAACCATCACTGGAGATGGAGTGTCTGACTATGACCAGACCCAGATCCCCACTGGTCCTTAAGAGAAGCCAAACAAAGAGTTCTGAGAAGCTAAGAAGGGGGTGGCGGCCGTGCTGCACTGGAGCCTTAGCTGACTCCCAGTGTGTGTTTGGATGATGGATGGGAGACAGAGCCGCGTGCTGGCCTGTCAGGCTGGCCCACTGCTCTCCAGGGTATTGATTGAGCTCTGCTGACCATGGGACAGAAGAGGCTTCTGCTGCGATCGGTGAGACTGCTTTGAAAGGTTACATTTATCTTATGGCCCTCGCAGAGCTCAAAGCTTCAACCTGAACTGACCTGAAGCCATGACTCCAGGGGATACCAGCAGGAAATGATCTGAAAATGGCCTTTGGGGTTATGATACGAATAAGATGCCAAGGTTGAATATCCCTTAAGGCAAAAAAAAAAAAAATTTTAATGATACTAACTAGTGTCAGAGAGGATGAGGGGAAGTGAACACTCGAACACAGTGTTGATGGGCATACAAATTGATAAACCTTTGAGGGAAGAAATATGGCAGCCAGCATCTGTCAAAATGACAGATGGGCAGAAACTTTGGCCTGCCAATTCCACTTCCAGGCATCTATCCTACAGAAAAAACTTGCACATGTGCACAGAGATGTGCTGAAAAGGATGCTTCACTTCAGCATTATCTGTGATAGGAAAAATCAGAAATAAATAAGGAAGTGGTGAGACAAATTATGGTACATACGTCTAAAGGAGTATTATGCAGCCATTAAAAGTAATGAAGTTAAGTCTATCCAGTCTGACATGGGAAGATCTCCCAGACACATTGTTAGGTGGTGGTGGTGGTGGTGAGATCAAGTCACAGAATCAACTATACTATGGTGACATTTGAATAAAACTACATGAGTGTAAAATAACTTCAGTTAGTGATCGTGAGAGCAGTGAAAAAAATAAAACGAGGCGATAGGGTAGAGATTGGGTGGTGTGGGCCAGCTTCTCTGCAGAAGTGAGATGGGGACTAAGAAGTGAATGACAAGGTCTCAGCCACACAAAGATCAGGTGGGAGCGTGAGGCGGATCAGAGGGAGCTGCTGGCACAAAGTCCCAAAGGCAGAAGAGCCAGGCTGATGCTGAAGACATGGAGGTTTGTGGAAACCCAGCAGGGAAGAACCGTGTGAGCAGGGAAGAAGTTTGGGATTTTTATCCTAAGCCCTTGGAATGTTGTAAACAGGAGAATGATCTGAGTTATGTTTTCTTTTGTTTGTTTTTTAGCTGAGCCATCCTGCTACCTGTTGGCAGCTCAGCGGCAACTCAGCTCGGGCTGGGAATCGAACCGCTGTTGCTCAGAGCTCGCACTCTCTTAACCAACTGAGCCACTCGGCCGGCCCCGAGTTATGTTTTTGAAAGCTCACCTGGCTGTTGGGTGGAGAATGAGTTGTAGGAGAGCATGAATGGAGGCAGCGAGAACCAATTAAGTGACGATTACCTGAGTTCAGATGAGAAATAACAGTCATGAACCTACTAATCGCAGGCCCTCCAGTCATTGACCTCTGAAGGAGATATGTCAATCTGCGCGTCTCCTTAGTTTGATAATAAAGATATTATTTTAAAAAGCAAAAAGGCCCACATTCAGTGGAGAGTAATATTATGGTAGAATTAAATTTGTTATGGCTGATTAATTGTGCAGATTATTTTTTAGGACCATATCTGATCTGCTCAAATCCTTTCCCCAGAACATGGCAGTTTATTCAACAACTTGCTATGATATTGCTAATTTATGAAATGGGTAGTAGTGCTATTTCCCCAAACCTGAGAGTTGAAAGGAGACCCCAGGAATGATGGAAGCCTGTACAAAATTCCTAAGGAAGGGGTAAGGTCCCACATTTCCGTGCTCTTAAGTGTAATATATGTGTGCTTACACGTACTTTTCTCTCTAGTTTTGTTCCTTTTTTTAGCTAACATTACAGTGCCCCCTAGAAGACAAGACTTTATTTTTTCATCCTAATTTTATGTGGAGCAAATATTTTCTTTTGGATGAACCTTCTCAGCATTTTCCAGGAAACATAGGGTGGACACCTGAAGAATCATGGACATTCACTCTGGGCGGTTGACAGCTCTGTGCTTGGAATGTAAAAGATGAGCTTTGTGACCTTCTACAGAGAGGGCAGTTCTAATTACAGAGGAAAGAGACAGCCTGGATTAGGTAAAGCTGCTGTCAACCCGGGTGGGGCTCAGATGGACTCTCCCAAACATTCTTCAGATGCCATATTTCTAATTATTCAAAGACGCTGGCCTGGCAACCTGGATCTCAGTAGCTCTAGGTCAGCTCCCCATCCTGCCCTGATGCCAAGACTACTTTCAAAATTTCCTTGTGTGCACAGCGAGTGCAGAACACGGCATGGTTCTAACGCTTCCTCCAGAATGCCTCAGGTATCAAATCATAACGATTTCTCTTCCCTTGAAATCAATGCCTCTAGCCTGCTCTGGTCCTTCTCCTGTCCCCAGTGGTTTTACAAGAAGATCCCTATTCCTAAGTAAGCTCTAAACCAGTTGTTCACAAGCGGCATTGATTTTGCTCCCCAGGGTCCATCTGGCAATGCCTGGAGACAGATTTGCTTGTCACAGTTGGCAGGGGGAGGCTGCAGACTGTTAGTTGGTAGGGGCCAGGGATGCTGCTAAACATCCTACGATATTTACAGGACAGCCCTCACAACAGAGAATTACCTGGCCCAATATGTCAAGAGTGCCAAGGTTGAGAAACCATGTTCTATTGTAGATCAGGGGTCTGCAAACTGCAGCTCGCATGCCACATGCAGCCTTTTGGGTATGTTCCGTCTCTAAAGCTTGCCAACCCCTGGAAGAGCCACTCCTGTCCCTCACAACAATTTAAAATTCATCCGAGAGCCATAAATATATTTTTTACATAATCACCATTATGTGAATAGTATCCTTTAAAAATTTTATAAATGAAAACCTGTGATAGTTTTATTTTCCTTTTCAATTTTACTTTAGAGCCTGCGGCTTGCGAGCTGCAATTTACTGACCCCTGGCGGCTCTTCCATCTCAAAAGTTTGCAGACCCCTCTTCTAGATAAATACAACAAGGCCTCTGCCTGAAAGATAAAGTGGAAACTAGTAATGCTAGTAAAACTAGTAACAGGTGAAAGAATCACGGCCCCGAGAGAGGAAAAACCAAGGGCGTTGGGATTCCAGAGTCTCTGCCTTTCCTCCCCTTTTAGCACAAGGGACTGTTATTGGGAAAAGCGACCACGTCAAATATCACTATGACAAAATGCCCTGCGTGACAAAGGGATTCCCGTGCTGTCCAGGAGGGCTGTAAGAGATTAGCCCCAAGGTTCCTGCTCTCCCTAAGGGGCTGCACATTGAGACCTGCCCCTGCTGGAGTGAAGGGCAGTGATGTGAGATGAGCTCCTGTTCCCTTTCCCTCTTCCTTCTCCGTCTGCCCCCTTTCCTTTGCTTTTTTTTTTTTTTAACTTTATTGGGGAACAGTGTGTCTTTCCCAGGACCCATCAGTTCCAAGCCAAGTTGTTGTCCTTCAATCTTAGTTATGGAGGGCGCAGCTTAGCTCCAAGTCCAGTCGCCATTTTCAATCTAATTGTGGAGGGCGCAGCTCACTGGCCCATGTGGGAATCGAACCGGCAACCCTGTTGCTCAGAGCTCGTGCTCTAACTAACTGAGCCACCCAGCCGTCCCCCTGCCCCACCCCCTCCCCCCTCCTTTGCTTTAATAAACTGAATCTCAATCTAGGGAATCACACAGCTTCAAAAATCCCCCGGAGCTGATAGAATGAATGGTGCCCACTAGCTAGAGGGTACATGGTTTTTAGAAAGAGCAGACTGGGTGATTTAGGGGATTGTTAGCCAAAGACCAAGGGAGACCCTTTCTCCTGGCAAGCCGTAATTAATTAACTGGTTCTTTATGAAAAGTTATGAAGCAATAATTCGGACAAGCAGCAGTGAAAGGGTTTTTTTAAGCAGCCTGTTTTCTAGACTTCAGAATAACATATAATAATCAGGTAAAACAAAACTGCACTGCTTTCTTGGCACTCGGCTGGTAAAGAATATTTTTCTTCTGTAAGTTCAAATGGCAGGGAGTGGACAAAGGCTGGCCCTCAGCCCAGCTCCCTGGAATAACCTGCCTCCTACCTCTCAGGTCAGGGGTCTGCTCTATAACCTGATGAATAACAGCCGTGCAATGTGCTGTAGTTACTACTTTTCTCATGCAGACCCAAGGAGTGGGCTGCTGCTCAGAACAGAGTAAGATAGTTATGCAGTGCAGCTCACACACGCACACACGCACGCATGCATACCCTAGTGTTCTGCCCAATTTAACCACAACAAATTTAGAAATGTATAAGCATACTACGAAGTACAAAAGAGCAGAGAATCATTTTTTTTCTAGGCATGTTAGACACAGGTTTCTGTAATTTTTAAATAATCTCAGACTTAGAAATAAGTGGCAGAAATAGTACAAAGCACTCCATATACCGTTCACCCAGAGGCCCCATGTGTTAATATCTTACCACATTTGCTTTATCACTTTTGCTTTTGGTATATTCATATTTGTATTACTTTTTAAACTATTTGATAGTAAGCTGCCTCTTTGCTCCTAAATACTTCAGGGTGTATTTCCTTACAAAAAGGACAGATTAGTGACAGTTTATTAAGCTTGTCCTTTTCCAGTTGAACGAAGGCTGAACACTTGACAAATGGTGTAAAAGTCCGGCCCTGCAAAATAGGACTTTCCAAGGGTCTTCTGGTATATGTGGGTTCAAATCTTGGCTTTCATACTTTCCAGCAGTGTGACTTGGGTACCTTCTTAAGCCTCAGTTCCTTCTTCTGCAGAATGGGGATAATGCTGGTATCTCTTTGATAGTTTGCTGTGAGGATCAAATGAACTCAGCCACTAAATAAGGCTAGGAGTGGACAGGAGGGACACACACAATCGTATGACAATACTCACTAACAACCGTGCTTCAGTATTAGCTACCATTATCTCCTTTGCTCCTCACGTCTCACTTTCTTGTCATCATTCAGAATTACTATTCTCCAATGTTTCCCCAACCACCATCCTTTCCTACAAAGCTCATCCCACAGCTGCTATTAGTGGAGCTGGCATTGAATTTGAAATTTCCCTCATTTCTCTCTCTCTCTCTCNTCTCTCTCTCTCTCTCTCTCTCTCTCTCTCTCTCTCTCTCTCTCTCTCTCTCTCTCTCTCTCTCTTTCTCTTTCCACTGCCAAGCTCCCACCTTCCCCCATATACATCAGTCTTCTGTTCAATCTAACGAAGACAAATTTAGAAATGTATAAGCATACTATAGAAAAGATCCAAAGCTCTTTGCTTGTTAGGTTATTAAAGTACCTGTGCTTTAAAGTAAGACAACTGCAAAGAATTGAGCATGCCTGAGATCACAAAAAAACAGGCAGTGATTTGGGTAATTACCGCTGAAGAGAGCGAGATGCCTGGCCACCGAGGGGGTCAACCAGCTGTACTTTCTTTCCCTCGGCATGGATGACTGGGTGCTTGGTTAGTAAGGAGAAGGAACCCTAATATTTAAAATAAACTCACTATGTTCCTGGCACGTTCACAAGATGTATGGATGTTTCCACTCCTAAGCATTTCTTATTTTGAGAAATATGTCTTTTAAAATCCAACAACAGCAGCACATAGTCGTTAACCAATGCGCAGCTCCAAGAAAGGGAAGGCTGGTCGAGACGCCTGGGAGCAGAAAGCTGGGGTTTGGCTCCAGGTGTAGCTGGGGTTTCTCTCCGGGAACCTGCTGGGTGGGCAGCTGTTGGGAACAGGGTGGCTTCTGCTGAGCCACAGCCTGGGGCTCGTGTTCATGAGGCAGGTTCTGGAAGCTGAGAGTCAGAGCAGCCTTCAGTGTGTCCCATGTGGAACCTTCTGCCTGTCTCCAGAGGCGCCCATTCATCCTCTGACGTGACTTCAAACCTCCCACAACTATTTCTGTAGGAGAAGGCCCAAGCTCCCCAGGAGAGTACTTGGCCCTTTAAATGTGAGCCCTGCACCTCCTGCCATAGCCCTCCAGCATGTCCCCTGTCCCCACTGACATGGATTTATGAACATACCCACTGGCGCCTTCACCCCTGTGTTCCTTCTGCCTCAAATGCCTTCCCCAGCTGGTAACACCTGCCAACCCTTCAGGGCCAATTCACCACGCCCCCTTCCCTGGCCTTCAGAGGGGGAACGGACGCTTCCCTTCCACCGCGCTGTATGTATCGCCATAATAGGTTGCATCATGTCTGCGTTGGAGCAACTGCAGGTTAGGGCCGTGGTTTACTTTTCTCGGCACCCCTCGTATCCAGCCCCTCCTTACCAGATAGACTCCCGGTAATTCTCAATGAACACTCATGATGTGCCCAGATGTGCACTCATCTTTTTACACATATGTGTAAACGTGTGGGCACCTTAAAAACTAGAAATCCCAGTCTGAAGGTGAATTGCTTATGTACAAATGTAGTAACTTGTTGGAGGGGGTGGGGAAGAAGTTCTACCTTGGTATATGCTAGTTTTGTGAATTTAAATGCCTAACATCACCTCACATAGATTTTAAGCAATAAATAAAATAATAATTAGGTCAAACGTTTAACAATTCATCTTAATATTCAACCAATTATTTTTTTTCTCTTGCTATCTAGAACATTGGTTCACTCCAACAGAAAGATGCTACTGAAGATGAAAAAAAATAATAAAAGAGAGACTATTCAACAGACGATGCATCACACTGTGAGGGCCATCTGTACCTGCTTCTGAAGCCACTCAGGAAGGCCTACAGATAGATATAAAATTCTTCTGGACCTGCTTTGAAAAGGGTCCATTCATAGCTCAATCATTTTAACACAATAAAGAATAAGGACCAAGTTCCCCACCGACACGGTATTTCCTCATTGGTGAATGCAAACACGCATCCCACATGTTTGGTAACGTGTAGTAATTAGTCCAGCATTCCTTTGGAGGGTACAGTCTGCCGAGAACATGTGTTGTGTGTGTGGGCGTGTGTTTAATTCAATCCAAATTAAAGATCTCATGTCCAGGCTGCTCTTCAAATATTAGAGTAGCCCATGGACTGAGCAAACCACCCAATTCACAATAACCAAAGTCTTTCATCTTTGACTCATAGAGGTTTTTCCTCCTTCATGACTATTGAAATACAACACTCACTCTCGGGGAGGGGTCAGCCTGTATTTCTGCCCATTCTGACATCATCGACAGAGTGGGGTGCTTGAGCAGTGAGGCCGCCTTCCTGGAGCACGGTGGTGACATCGTAGGCCCAGAGTTCCCTCTGACCCCACAGGCTTGCGTTCCCAGGGACCTCCCCTCCTGGAATCTGGAATTCATTTTGACACAGGTCATGGAGAGCCATGTGAACAATGAGAAGGGAGTGGGTTGCGGGGCTGAGTGTCTGTGTCACCCGGGGTCTGTCTCCCTGAGATCAATGGCTGCTCTGTGGGATGGAAAGAGAGACGGGCTGGCGGCCCCTCTCTCCCCTGCAGGCTCCCCAGCTTGAGAAGAGAGCGGATTCATCTCACATGCATTCTTTCTGACCCTTTTTCTCTTTCATGTCTGTGAAGGTCATGTGCCGAGCCAAACAGCAGCCCCTGATTTTCTCATAGGCCGCCGGGGCTCCAGGCACAGAGCTGGCCAGGCCCCTGGACATCCTGGACCTCCGAGCTGGCCAGGCATGGGCTCCTGGTAAACTGTCCAGGAGGGCCAACACTTCACTTGTGTTCTGGAAGGCAGAACTGTATCTCATCCAGTTTGCTGCCTTACCACAGCAGAGCATCTTAAATATTACTGATATTCAACAAACACTGAGTGAGTGAGTGAGTGAATAAGCAAATAAAAGCAGGCCTCTCCGTGAGAATATTGCATATGAGGCAAAATGTGTTGGAAATAGCCCCTGATCTGATTGCCTTCTCCCACCTGTGGAAACTGGGATCTTCCAAGCAGCACCGACTCCTGCTGTCCCGGGCTCTGCCTGTGGAGCTCTTATTCAGCGTCCTTGGCATGCCCCAGGCTCAGACCCCAGTGCCGCCCTCATGTCCTCAGACAGTTATTACTGAGTACCCTGACATTACTGATCACTAGACAATGTGTGTATTTTGTAAATGTGACCTGATCCACGCCTAAAACACACGTTTTAACAAGAGCCCCCAGTGAGTCTCCCCAAAAGAGTGACTCTAAAATGGGAATTCCAGCAACTGGTGTCAAGATCCCTCCAGTCTGGAGCCTCTGGAGCTGGCTCCTTCCTTGAGAGGAGGGGGTGCAGAGGTGATGGCCCACAGCCAAGGAGGAACCAAGCAGAATTCTGTTTGGAGGCCGGGTCAGCTCTGGAAGATTTATGCCTCGTCTGTTTTGGAATTCTGAAACCACAGCGAGGTCATCTCATCCTCCGTGAGAAAGGAAATCCCCCAAAGAGAGTGTTGGGGAGGAATTGCTGAGGGCTGAAGAGGAAAGGGAGGGGGCAGGCGGGGGAGGGGGGGCAGCAGAACCCTGGACAACCCTCCTCTCCCTGGGAAGCGTCCTCAGTCCTTCCCGCTCCCAGTGAGCTGAAGGCCCTGTTGACACACACACACACCAAACAAGCCCCACCTGCTGGCTTATGCAAATCTGGGGACCTGAGATAGGGAACAGGGGAGGGCTAAGGACTTTCAAAATCACCTTTCTGTTGTTACTATTTCTTGAATCATTGCATCAGCTCTCTTGGGGTGGTATCATGAAGCACAGGTCCCGGGTGAGAAGCTCAGGACTTGCTACTACGTGGCAGAGTCAGGAACCACCCCAGGTCTGGATGCAGAAGCCCGTGCCCTGGGCACACAGGTACATGCACACCCTCACATAACACTACCCAAGACTGCGCAGTGTAGACGTCCCTGAACTAGAAGTGAAGTCCATGAGCTCTGGTCCTGGCTCTACCCAAAACTGGTTGGTGACTCTGGACTTTAGGTGACTCACCTAAGAAATAAAAAAGTGTTCTGCTTACTTCTACTCTACCAACTCCAAGCACCTACTGTGCGCCAGTGCGCTGTGCTGAGTGCCAGGGATGCAAGGATTTATAAATCAAAGTCCTGCTCTGGTGCCCTGGAGGAGTTTATAGGTCAGCAGGTAGAAGAGAGACCTCCACTCAGGTCATTTCAGTGCAAGGACTACATGCCCAGGTGGCTGTAATGTTTCCACTAGATGACACAAGCAAGTGTTGAGCATTAAATGCCTGCAAGGGTCATCCTGAGGTTGGGCCAGCTCTCTTAGAAGCAGAAGGAGAACCAAGAGCAAGATGGGAAACTTCTAGAATATCTCAGGGCAGCCCCTTCCCTTCTCAGCAGTGCCTCTGCACAACAAGGCTGGGCTGCCACTGCTTCCACCTGGTATGGTGACAGTACCTCTCATCCTTCCCTCCCTCCCTCCTTTCCGCTCTTTTTTTTTTTTTTTTTTTTAGCTGAGCCATCCTGCTACCTGTTGGCAGCTCAGCGACTGCTCAGCTTGGGCTGGACTCAAACCGCTGTTGCTCAGAGCTCAAACTCTTGAGCGAGCTCTTAACCAACAGAGCCACTCGGCCAGCCCTCCTCCTTTCCACTCTTTTGCACTTTCTTTTTCCCATTGCTCTATGAGTGTCCAAAGGGAGTCTTTGGTGGGGAGACCAGTAGTATATTTCTCCCCTATCTGACCAGAGTCAGCAATTGGGGAACTTCTACTGCTGTGGGGTTCCACAGCTAAGGTGGGGTGCACCCTAAGACCTTAGGAGGGAGTTTTCCGTGATCCGCCCTGCATATGTGATGTGAAAGTTCCCAGCCTATTGGAACCATTTTCCTGGACTTATCCCAACGGGATAGGAAAATCATTTCTCCATCTCTATCAACAGCCTCTCCCCTTCGCTCCCTTTGGAGGGGATTCTGGAACAGCACAGTCTTCTCTGCCAAACTGGGGTCCAGGGAAAGGAGAGAATTGAGGGAAACCAGACCAGGAAGATTGATGTCCTCTGGAAAGTAACTCTCTTGAGATGTTGCTGGAAGATAAATAAATCCTGAGAATGAGATGAGAAGAGAAGATGCAAACCTTCTGGGCTTAGGGAGAGTTTTTGGAAGTGTAGAGAGAGGCGACAGTATTTGAGAGGTAGTTGTATTCGGAATGCCCATGGTGGGAGAGATTTTTTTTTTTTAAGTGTTGCTCTATTTTGAGCAGAACGCCCTTTTGGTGTTCTTTGAGAGATTTTAGCAGAGATTAAGAATTGGTTGTGAATTACTTTCTGGCTACCTGAGAGTGGTTTCTCTGGGTAGATCACCACATCAGGACTGGGTCACCAGACAGCTGTGCTTTGGGGAAGTTACACCAACCTCCACAGAATCGATCCAAAGTCATCAGTTCCTTTCATTACAGATAAGTGAGTCCCCAGTGAGACGGAAGCAGAGATAAAGAAGCACAGAAGAGCCAGATAAGTCCCAGCTCCTGGTCTCTCAGCTAATTTCCTGACCAAGGAGTGGAACTGCCCTGTCCTTTTACTGCTGAAAGGGAACAAGGGGAGATTGGTGAGCGGAGGGACAAAGGAGAGGCGAGGGAGAGAAACTATCTCCCTCCATTTCTTTCATCGGTGCATCCCACGTGTCGGCCATCTTCCCGCTGGCAAGCGGTTCTAGTCCTCTCTCTGCCTTGTTTAAGCTGCGTGGCTTTGGGCAAGTCGTTTCACAGCTGAGCCTTAGTTTCCTCCTCTCTGAGATTGGATTCATAAGAGCAAGTAGCATGCAGGGTAGCTGGAAAGTTTGAATGAGAGCGTGGAAATGCAATTTGACCTGTTAGTGTTTGATAAGACAGAAGAGTCCATTCCTTCATCCCACCAAAGAGAATCCTTTCACTTCAACCTACTTCCATAAACCTCTTTTCCCATATTCAAAAAGGATGCATTCGATTCCCACGTGGGGTGGTGAGCTGCACCCTCCACAACTAGATTGAAGGACAACGACTTGACTTGGAGCTGATGGGTCCTGGAAAAAACACACTGTTACCCAATAAAAAACATTTTTTTTTAGAAAAAGAGTTAAATTAATGTTTCTGGGAATACGTATATGAATGCCTTTAACATCCTTGACTATAAAGATGGAATTCCTTTTTAATTATAAGTGAGGCCAGTCAAGTGGCTCAGTTGGTTAAGAGCTCGCTCAAGAGTGTGAGCTCTGAGCAACAGCGGTTCGATTCCCGGCCCAAGCTGAGCTGCCACTGGGCTGCCAACAGGTGGCAGGATGGCTCAGCTAAAAAAAAAAGAAAAAAAGATTAATTATAAGTGAATGTTAAACTCAGTTTCCTGACTACGACACCCCTTGAGGCTGTACTGTGTGGGTTTCTGGATTTTATAAGGGAGTACAGTATCCCCTGGCTGTGAGACCCTTGATGGAAGAATCTGCGCAGGGGTTTGGCCCCAGGCTCCCCATAGACCTGAGCACAGGGCGCCATGAGCTCTACTTCTTTGCTATTGCGTCCTGCACCTGTAGGCTTGGGGCTCCAGGAATAATTGCGATCACTTAGAGCTATCCAGCTTTCTCATCTAGAAATATCCTCCTCCACCCACCCCATCCGGCTGGCTAGATCTCTCCTTCCTCTTCCCCCTACTCCTCCCAAGCTGGGCCTGTCCCAAGCACTGTCCCCAGCTGGAAGCTCCCACACGTCACCAGACCAACAGAGTCTGCGGAGCGAGCAGAAGCGGCGGCCAGGCGGTCACAGGCCACCATCTGGGTCCTGAGGGCCCCTGGGGCAGCCATCTGGACGCTGAGCTCCTCTTACCCAAATCACGGGGTGAACATTTCGGGACCACACAGCAAAGCCTAAGCCCCACCTGAACACCTGAGACTATTTAAGGTCCATTCCCAGGATTTTAAATACCATCTGTCTGCTGACATCCCAAACTTATATCACCTTGCAGACCTCGCCTCTGAGCTTAGATATCTAATTATCTACTCGAGGCCTCTCTCCTGGGTGTCTCTCACAAACATCTCAAACTTGATACATATAAGATAGATTCTTGATGTCTATCCCCAAATCTGTACCACCCCCTCCCCACAACAATGACACTGCCCAGGACAGGAGCTGAAGCCAGAAACCAGGGAGGTGTCCTTGGTTCCCCCCTCTCCCTTAACTCCCATATCTGATCCAACTAAATTCCACCAGCTTCTTTCCATCTGCACGGCCACCGCCATACTCCAGGTGACCCTTACCTGGCTAAGGGGCAGAGCTTAGAGGAGAACAGGATTGGAAAGGGAGCACATTTGAATACGAGGTTGGAGCCTGGCTTACTGCTGTCCCCACTTCCCATTTACTGTTGCATGTGAGCTAAATTGGAAAAGCTTGGGAATCTGAGGATGGAAGAACGTGGCCTCTCTGTCCTCTGCAGCTCTTGAAGGGGGCATTCCGGCACCAACAAGGGCTGCGCTGCTGATGCAGATAAGCAGATTGGGGCAAAGAGAGAACCTGAGATGCCACCTCCCCTGCCACCTTCCCCTCCCCCACCCAACCCCATAATCCTAAAATGGGGAGAGATCTGACACATGCCCATGGCCAAAGTAGGACGAAAGTTAGCTGAGAATTGACAGTTTGGGGACCTTACGGGGGCATCATCATGAAGTGTGTAAGGGGACCCAATGTCGGAAGCTTCAGGGTGGATAAGCCAGCTGGGGACCTGAGAGGGGTCACAGTGGTAAGAGCTGAGATGAGGGCCCAGCTTGGAAAGGGAGAGCCCTCAGCTCACCTAGGGAAATGCCTTCATGTTGCCCAGGACAAGAGAACAGGTGCAGAGGTACATTAACATGGCAGATGCCAGCAGAAGATGCACCTCCTTCAACATCAAGAAGATACACACACCCCTTGGATTTTTGAGCAAATCCAGGGAGAAAGGGAGAAGAGAAAGGAGGGGACGCATTCTGAAATTGCTGAGAGGGTACTCAAAAGAGCATCAGAAGTAACTATGTCATCTGTGCTGACAAAGGAGAAATGGGCTCTCGTGAGCTGAGTTTCATCCGAGGAAAAGAAACAAAATTAAGTGTTTGCACACTAGGCTGTCTGAAGTGGGAAATTTCACAGCAGTGACATGGAAATCCAATCATACTATTTCTCTTACTTAAAAATAAAACCCAAATCCCTTCTTTTGACCCAGAAGGCCCTGCATTGTCTGGCTTCTACCTTCTTCACCATCTTGATTTCAAGCCTCTGTTCCTAAATGCCAGTCACTCTGGCTTCCCCTGCGCTCCTCTAGTGCTCTAAGCCCTTTCCTGCCTTTAGATATGCTCGCTATCTCCCCTCTTTCTTGCTGATCCTTCAGAAAGATGCTACCTTCTCAGGGAAGTCTCTCTGCCCACCTTTTTTTTTTTAATTTCTTTTTTAAATTAAATTTATTGGGGTGACATTGGTTAGTAAAATTATGTAGGTTTCAAGTGTACAATTCTGTAACACATCATCTATATATGGCATTGTGTGTGCACCGCCCAGAGTCAGTGCTCCTTCCATCAGCCCATATTTGACCCCCCTTACCCTCTTCTACCATCCCGCCTCCCTCCTCACCCTCTGGTAACCACTGACTGGTTATCTGTGTCTGATCACTTTCTGCATGGCTTTCCTTACGTCATCCTCTATCTCTGCACCTTGCTTCCATCTTCTTAGCACTTGACATTGTATTATACTTTTTTCTTTCCTTTGGCTTGCCACCTGTCTCCCCTCCTAGACACTAGACTTGAAACTCCCTGAAGGCAGGGACTTAGACTGTCCTCACCATTATGTACTTACCTCCTGGCACTGTGGTTAGTAGGTGCTTTATTTGCTGAATGAATGAATCTCTGGACGCCCAGAACCCACTAAGTAGAGTGTCTAACACAGGGTAAATGTGAGTTCAATGACTGTGGTCCCCCCAGGCAGTCGCTGAGGTTATCCAGAAACCAAAAGTCACACCCAGGTATCTCTTTGGGTATACAGTATATGATTAGGGGCCCCAGCCCAGGGTATCCCATTTCGCCATCACCCATGGTGATCTACTGCCACCAGCAGATAAGGACGCCTAACTTAGTCCAGCCCCTTGATTTGCCAAGTCAGAAACCTGAGGCCCAGGGAGACGATCTGACTTGCCAGATACTAGTGGCAGGACTGGACCAGTACCTGTGCTTCCCAACTCCCAGTCAGTGTTCCTTCCTCCACACCAGGCAGCTTCATCTCAAATTCAATTTCTCCCTTGATGTAGGTTAAAAGATTTTATCCCCTCTCTTTCAATTAAATGCAAAAATGGCCAGTCCTTGTAAAAGGACTAAAATCCTCAAATACTCTGGAGAGGTACATACATTTATTTGCATGAAAAATGGAAGAATGAAAAATGGTATTATCTTCAAGAGACTTCGGGCAATTTCTAAGGTTTTCTTTAAGCTACTGTAATGCTTGATGGTTTGAGAAAGGCGCATCAGAAACCTCTAGAGAACATGGCTAAATAAGCCCGAGGTATGGCACGTGGGCTGGAGCTACCCTAAGTAAAACCTTCCTTCACGTCATATTATTTTCCCAGAGGAGCAAAACAGATAAGTCTGTTGTTACTATTTTGGGACTTTTTTCCTTTTTTTTCTATTTTGCTTCTTAAAATGCAATTTTAATGTGCTCAGGATATTAAAAGAGCAATCACTTTTCCCCCCTCACAAATAACAGTTAAATCACGTGTTATGATCATTAGCCCTAGGTGGGCCGTGTGTTTTATTAATATTTCCTTACTATTTGCCCAACACATAGTATAATCCTTTACACATAGTAGGTGCTCCAAAAAGAAGTGAATACATATTTATTGGGCACCTGCTATATCCTGGGTACCCAGCTTGGGTGCTGATGGTCAGAGGTGGACCAAAGGCACCGCTGCCCTTACGGAGCTTAGGATCTGGAGGAGAGAGACAGACAGGACAAGGATTTGTTTTTGAAGCACGTGCGCGTGCGCACACACATACACAGGTGCAAATTGGGAACAATGTTATGGAGGTAATGAACAGAATGCAGATACCGGGCGCATGTGAAACGGGAATGGCGCTACCTAGATATGGTTATGAGGGAGGATAAATTGGAAAAAAGAATTGTCCTTTGAGGCATGGATAAAGAAGATCCGGGGCAGAGGTTTAGAGGCTTGGCATTCCAAGTGGCGACAGCAGCCCGAGCCGGCTCTAGGGCAGGATAAAGGCCGGTGTGTTCTAGAACACGGAAAGTCCAGTGTTTTAGCTAATTAAGAGTCAGGATCAGAGAATTTGAAATGGAAGTGTCCTAGTTTCCCTATGTTAAGATGCATGCTTTCCATGTTGAATATTTCTGAAATTGGAATAAGTCATACAAACAACAATGTTTATTTTTAATGTAGTGTTTCTCCTCTAACACACACTCACACACACACACACACACACACACACACACACACATGCACGCACATACACACATTAAAATTAGTGGTGCATGTTAGAATTACAAAACATTATAGTATTGTTGCTTTAGTCTACATTGGGGGTAGGGAGAGACATTTTCTTTAGCAAGAAGAGGGACTTATATTACAATAATCATGAACCTCTGTGGGCAGGAATGGGTCTCAAGGAGTCTGGAAACCCAAATTTGGAACACTGTGGCGAATCCTCAAAGTATTTTCATCTCTCATCTTTGCCTCTTTCTGTGTACCTGTCTCATCATGCATTCTTTCTGCTGACTTGCTAACTCTGCACCTCAAGTTTCATAGCACAACATGGCTAACCACAGCCTCACAGAAGGACCAAATCTCTCTGCCTCTATATTTCTCTGTCTCTTCCAATCCTAATATCAGGGGAAAAAATTTCTGTTGGTCCTTCTAGTCCAATCAACTGTGAATGGAGTGGAGGAGAGTAGGGTCACATTTTACAAGATGGCTGCCAACTTCCTGTCCCTGTGGGTTCTCGGGTTAGTATAGGAAGACACTGTAAATGAGTAAACATTCCATAAGATCTGCTCCACAGAAGGCAGAGGTGTACTACTGCAGAACGTCATTCCAATCAATGGCACTAAGTGTTGGGGTTGGGAAGGGCAGTGGGCAGGGTATCCAGAGATAAGTCTCCTAGACTAGAGCCAGAGGGTTGCTAGTTCTGGCAGCAAACCTGGTGGTCTGATCAGCAGTGGCCGCTCTGGTTCAGCCTGGGGCTGCCCAGGCCTTTTCCCTGGCCTCCACCTCCCTCAGAAAGGACTAGAGGACAGAGGGACCATGGCCTAAGAATGTCAGAGGAGTGTCGGGGAAGCAGAGATGGTGAATCACTGAAGAGGACGCCCCTAGAAAGGCTCATGAACCTGTAGATCAGCTCCACAGGAGCTCTTCCAAAATGTTCTTTGAGGGTCCAGATTTTGCTGCTCTCAGCCTCAGACTATGTCCAAAGAAAGCCGAGCCCCTACACAGTCTCTGGGGGTGAAAAGGGGAGGGAAAGATGAGCGGGGAGAAAGCCAGGAAGCCAGGTGCACTGGTCTGTGGTGTTTGGCCCCTCCCCTTTTTCAGGGACCTGCCAACTCTGTCTGTTTGAGTAGCTGGAGTCTAGCCACAGTGCTGTGTGGTCTTCAGTTCCCGGACCAGGTGATGAATCCCTCACATGACTCCTTCTTCTCTCCTCTGGCCCTAAGCGCTGGCTGCAGCCCCCGCCCTGCCTCCCCTGGAAGCTGCGTGGGCAGCTGACATTGATGAGCTTCTGACCTAGAGATTTGGCAAGCGAGCTGCTTGCTAAGTTGGAGACGATGTCAAGTGAGAAAGGGTAGGGTTCAGTGCCAGCTCCTCTGAAACCCAGAGGAGCCAGGGCGCAGGCAGGGGCAGGGTGAAGCAGGGAGGGAGAACAGCAGCCTCCCAGGGCAACAGCAGAAAAGCAGCGGCCCCAAGGACTATTTTTATTTCTAGCTCTTCAGGCGCCACTCCCAGGAGGTCTGCTCAAGTGACTCACAAATGTCCTCGTGCACCGAGAAGTCACCTTGTGTGCGGGTACAGAGAGCTCTGTGCTGCCAAATAAACCTTGCCTCTCTTCTTCGGCCACTCACCCCTACCACCCACTCCATGGTAAACATTTGCAGGAAATACTCCTCTCTGTGCAGTGTGCACATTTCTCAGTTGGGAGGAGTTGTGGGAACACAAACAGTAGGAGGCCCTGGGGTACACGACCTGTCAAGGTAACAAGGAGGATGCACGCAAATATGGGCCATTGGGCTTGCTGGACTGGTGATTCTTGGGCCAACTCATCTCCACATCGTGCCTTGTGAACTGAGAGAAATTAGCTCACCAATTTCTGTCTCTATTTTTCTATTAAAGAAAAAAAGAACTAGGAACACTGCTGGGAAATGGTAACAGTGTCATCCCAGCCCTTTCTATTACTCGTGTTGGTATGATTGGAGAAGGCTAATTCTAGTCATATCCTTATCTTGGTCCTTCCCCAGTCCCCTTCCATCCACCTGGTCATCCAGACCCTTTCCTAACCTCCGGATCCAAGCCTTCAGCTCATCTGGTAATTCTCCCTCCAATGCGTATCTTGAATCCATCCTCCTTTTTCCATCTCCCCCATCAACTCTCACCTTGTCCATTGAAATATTGGTTCTCTAGCTCCTCAATCCATTCTCCTCACAGCCCAGAGTGCTTCTCTTCAAATGGGAGGTCCTGTCACTTCCTCTCTTAAAGCCCCTCAATGACTTCACCTTTCCCTTAGAGTTCGTCTAACATGGTATGTCGCCTGCTGAACCACTTTTAAGTCCATTTAAATCCAATTAAAGTGTGCGTGTCTCCAAGCTATTAAGGAGTAGCTGGACTCTTATCTTTTGCCACCTGTGGGGGAGAAGACCTACCTGGGTTAGCCTTTGGCTGGGCAGGAATCGCATTTGGCAGTGTCTCACTGACCTGCCATGGGATTATGACCATGACCATAGCCATGAGCAGGGGGGTCATCGTGGATTACAATCATAAGGGGATCTCCCTGCGAAGAACATTCTCCAAGCTCTTACTGCTTTCCTCATGGAGGGACACAGTCAGAGCCACAATAAGCTCTCCACCTTTCCAAAGGAGACTGCCCACCCATTGCCTCTGTGCTGAGTGTGTTCACCCTGCCTCCATCGTCCTCTGGTAATCCCCAAGGTGAAGTCCAGGTGGCCGCAGGGCTGGCTTGGCCCAAGCATGTCTGAGCGCGCTATGGAGGCCTTGCAATCATCCATGTTAGAGTGCTGTAGAAGCCATCTAATCCACTCCCTCCTCTGAAAGATGTGGAACTAGGGCTCAGAGACCTTGAGTGGGTGGCATAGCGTCACTGGGCCAGATAGTGGCACAACCCAGACCAGAACCAGGTTTGCTGACCTCAGGGCTGTGCTCTACTCTAGCACCACTCCTCTTCCCTCCTGAAGCAGGAAGGCTGGGCAGCCAGCAGGGAGACAAAGGGGGCCATCATGAGATGCAGCATAGCCTGGGACTAAGAGCATGGAGCTGGAGCCACAGCGCTCACATTCAAACTCGAGCCCTGCCACACCCCAGCTGCAGGGGGCTCAGGCCAGCTACCTAACAGCTTTATGCCTCAGCCGCCTTATCCGTAAAATGAAGGTTAAAAACAGTATCTAGTGCGTAGGATCGTTATAGCATTAGTGTCGTTATTGTGGGTAAAGCATTTTGAACAGCGCCTAGCATGGAGTATGCTCTATATGTATGCTTGTTCAATAAAATCAAGCAGCCTCTGAAGACCCGGGATTTGGTGAGGAGTCTGCAGGCAGAGCCATCCCGGGACATCAGGCGGACAGAATCCCCGACACCAGGCTGTGGGGCTGTGTCACCAAAGCAGCCAGGCGGCGACCCGGGGAATGGAGGGTAGGACGGATGCTGGATGCTGTAGCTTGGGCTTCTTCCCCAGGTCGCCCGTGGTCTTTCTCACCCACACTGCCTCCTGGGAAAACCTCCATGTTCTTTCTAAGCCTTAGCTAATGGTGCCCTTGAGAACATTGTTGGTGGCATTAGAGCCACATGCTGATTGGCCAATTATCTCCACTTCCCAAAGCAGGGCTCGGAGGGAGAAAAGGGGTTCAGAGGTTCCTGCTGGCAGAGGCTGTGAGCAGAAGTCTGAGTCAACCTGCCACAAGCTCTAAACATGCAGCTCTGGGTCACAAAAGGAGCTCCTAAATAAATGAGCAGTTTCTTTTTTCTTTTTTAATTTTTAAAAAAAATTTCAGGGACAGTGTTTATCCAGGACCCTTCAGCTCCAAGTCATGGACTTGTTTCAATCTAGTTGTGGAGGGAGCACCTCAGTGGCCCATGTGGGGATCTAGCCAGCAACCTTGGTGTTATGAGCCTGCGCTCTAAACACCTGAGCTAACCGGTGGCCCCGGGAGTTTCTTATTAACCTAAAAACAAGTGGGTTTGTTATTTTTTTTTTTTTGTTTTTTTTGCCAGCCTGCATCTTTAAGGGTTAATTCAAACAGCAACAGTGAGGTGAATTCAATTCCAATTGGCAGTCCCTCCCCTTTTAACGTCCTCTCAGATGCCAGAGTATAATCCCCAGAGAAAGGTTTCCACTCCTTCATGACTCAGAGCTCCCAGTCTGTATCTAAATGATCCTAGCATCTCATCAGAAATGGGGAAAGAACCTCTGTTTCCTTCCTCTGCGCTCCCCTCCCCCTTTCTCCACCCTCCTCTTTACTTTCTTTTCCCTTTCCCTCCCTCCCTCTCACTTCCCCAGGTTATTCAAGGTCCAGCTGGATTTTCAGGCAGAGATGCAGCCTGAGACTCAGCTGGGGTCCCCTCCAACCTGAACCCCCGCACAGGAATTCCAGTGAAAGGACAGAGGCATGGGAAGTTGCTGGGCGACTGAGCACTTGCATTGGAAAGGGGGCAGGCGTCAATCACAGCTGCTGTCAATAAAACAGGCATGGCAACAAGGGCAGGGGGCTGGGGGTGGGGTAGTAAGGCCTGTTTTTTCAGCTCACAGCTGGAGACTTGAAGAGGAGGAGGGCTGGCTGGAAAGCATGAAGGGAAAGAGAAGGAAGCCGGGGGTGAGTTGCTGGCAGGGGACCCTGCTGGATAGACAAGATAAAAGCAAAGGAGATAGTGCAGAGAGAAGCAGAGGCAGGATTGGCCTCGGGGTGGGCCAAGGGGATCAGGGAGCCTGGAATGTAAACACCTTCTCCATAACGAAAAGCCACCCGGCTTTCTTTTTGAACTCCCTTCCTTTCTGGAGGGCTCCCTGCGCTGTCTGTTGGGCCCTCCTGCTGCAGCCTCAGGCCTGAGCCCTTCAGAGAGCCTGACTCACACTGATAGTAATTTAGGGCTCCTCTTCCCTAGGGGAACATAATCTAACCTCTCGCTCACCCAGGCAACCCTCTTGCCAGCAGCACACCCCTCCGTTTGGAACCCTCCAGTGTCCTCACACCTGCCTCCCAGCCAGGAGGGCCGGCTTCCTGTTAGAGAACTATTTATCCTACCGCCAAGGGCCAGTGGGCCTTTTCCAGAATTTGTAAGCAGGGCCAGGATTCACAAAGTTAAGCCTACTCTTTCCTTTGTTTTCTGATCTCACCAACGTGGGGTTTTCTTTCTTTAGACAACTGGATCTGATCTGTCTTTTGGGGAACACGATAGGCCAGGATGCACCGCAGAGCTAAATTATAAGAGGCAGGATATGATATTAATCGCTGAGAACAGTCAGTGTAAAAAGCACCAAATGCTGAATAAATTAAATCACTCAGTCATGTAGACCAGAAACGAAGGGAAGGGAAACTGAGGGCAACTACAGTGGAGATGAGACTAAAAAGGAAGTTTGGGATCTGTGAAAACACGTGGGATGGAATTGAGGCACAATCAGATACTGTTACCAGCCAACCCTGCACCACAGGCCCGATGGGGGGGAAGACATTCTAAAAAGTCAAAAAGACCCTCGCCTGCCTTTGAGACTGAACCACAACATGTGAGCTAAGCCCAGGAGGACCACCCCCCAAAATCACTTTTAAATTATTGTGGACCAGAAGGAAATTCCACAGCTTGCTCGGATCTAACCGCTTCTCTGGGAATCCAAACTCACCATGGAAAATTCCCAGCCTCACCCAGGTCTGGGCGCCCTGCCCTCCTACCCTCCCTGCTGGTTCCTGGGCCTGCAAAGCCTCTGCACATTTCCCGTGTATACCTCTTTTGGTAGATTTCCCTAAGTACTGTCATTTATTTCATTTTATTAATTTTTATATATGTTTCCCCATCTACAGTGTAGGCTTTCAGAAATCAGGGGCACGTTTAATTTGTTTTTTAATCCCCACCCTCTCCAGTGCCCGTCACATTATGTTTGTTGCATTAATAATGTGTGAACATGAGAAGCTGGCCTATGCATCGTGCACAGGGTTTTCTCAGGAGATGAAGAGGTTTACAAGGAGAGGAGGAGGCAGAGAGACCTCCACAGCAAGAGTGTCTGAACTCGACAAAACTCACTTCTGGGAAGAACTGAAGCCTAGTCAGAAATTACTCCCTGAAGGTATGTGATTTCCTTTAATCCCAACTTTATTCCCTGGCAACAGACTTTAATGGCTTCCTAAATCAGCACAGTGACCTTCAGTTTGTTGGTTTCTACCCAGCACAAGCACTGCAGGGTATGTACTAGAGTAGCACCGCGATCAAATCTGAGCCTAACGGACTCGGTTAGGAATCAAGGCAGGGTACTGGATTAAACATGGTGACTATTAACATGAGTCACTGTCCCACCAGTTTTCACTTAATCTTGACACCAGGCTTCTGTTACACATGGCAGACTGAATACATGCATTTATTTCTGTTCTCTTGAACCCCGACTAAAATGACATTAAAGGAATAAAAATGTAAAAATGTCAAGGACATAGAAAATGGGAAGGGTGATAACACCAATGCCTACACATTTTTGGATGGTAGAAAAGAGACATTATACGTGGTAAATTACATGGCAGAGTGGAGAAAGTCAACACTTAAACGCCTAAAGTTAATTTGCACCAATGATCATAAGAATGATTCAGGACTAAGGTACCATTACCGTAGAAAGGGTGGATCTGAACACAGAATGGGTAAAAATCAGTATAAAGGGCTGTTATAGGTGAAGGTGGTCAAAAAGTACAAAGCTCCAGTTAGAAAATAAGTCCTGGGATGTCATGTACAGCATGGTGACGGTAGTGAAGAATACTGTCTTTTATACTTGAAAATTGTGAAGAGAGGTCTTAAAAATTCTCATCACAAGGAAAAACGTGTAACTATGTGAGTCGATGGATGTTAACTAGGCTTTTTGTGGTGATGACTTCACAATGTATACTATATCAAATCATTATGTTTTTTTTACATGTTGATTATACGTCAGTTAAAAAGAATAAGGGGAAAAGGGGGCTATCCCTTGGCCTCCTCCATATAGTAGGTTTGTTGCCCCTCTTCTCCCCTGGCAGGAAATGGAAGTGTTATTCTCTGAAGCAAATAATCCTAAGAAGTTCTAGACTCTGAGAAACCAGACAAGTGAAGGGCAGAGGGGATTACATGAAAGTCTCTGTGCTAAACAGTAAAGTCTGCAGCCCCCTGTTCCATGAGGCTCACGGGAACACAAGTAGGGTTTGTGTTCCTCAAGCAGAAGATTGGGTCCCCTCTTTGGGAAAATTGAGTGACTCAGAGAAAATATGGATAGATGTTGGTAGAACCACCCTTTCGGGTCAGTAAAACCTACTACTAGTCAATTAGCTCCATTGATGGCTCAACAAGGTCCAGCTTACAAATAAACAGCAAAGGATCACCAGTCATTTGAAGCAAGCATCCCATAAAAAGGAGGAAATTCAAAATAAACAAATGGAGGAAAAAAGGAGCTCAGAAAAACAGAGGAAATGCAGAACGTAGAAAACAAATTCAAAGATATTATAATATCCTCGGAGAGAGAGAAGATCTCGCATCCGTAAGATAAGAAAAAATGCTATAACAAACAAACAATGATTCGTTCATTCATTCATGAGAAATTTAATGTGCCAATTTGTACGTGGTACTAGTTTAGGTGCTAGAAACACAGTAATCGCACTAGTAGAAGACATTTCAACACCCCAGTCCTCTTGGAGCTTTCATCCTCGTGGAGAGAGACAGACAACAAACCAAAAAAATATTTCCACAAGAGAGAGAGAACGAGATAATGGAGGGAAGAAAATAAGGGAAAAAATACCAACTAATGTTTTTTTTAAATTTTAAAATCCTCCCATCATGATTTGATATATGATTGTGTTACTATTGTTATTATAGATTTTGTAAATAAAACCTGAGGCACAAAGAGACTAAGCAATTTACTAAAAGATAAGGTTTTGAATTCAGGTTTTCTTACTACCAGTAATCGTAACCACCTCCTCTCTGTAGCACAAAATACCACATGTTTGAGAAGCATCTATAATGGAGAACTGCCTCCAGTCTGCGGGCTATTATAATTGTTCCTTCAAGAGTAATGGACCAAGGATTCAGCGGAAGCTCCTCTCTGTTGGCAGCAATCATTTCCTGCTCCATTTTTAAATTCTTAATCACTTAGATACCTTGAGCCATCAATACGCTCTATCCATTTGCACTAACACTGCTGTTTTCCAAAAGGTCTAAATGCCTTGTTGATGATACTAGATGTCGCAAACCAGGCTTCTTTATAGAGAGAGCTGGTGCTGTGCTCAGATGTTTAATTCCCAAGTAATGGGGCTGCTGGAGTGTGCGCACACTTGCAGGGCTGTTTCTTTATTTGCTGGTGCAATCTAAGGAATAAACGAATAGTTTTCTTATTACTGATTTCAAATAGGTTCGCTCCCCGAAGGAAATATATTCCATGAAGTATAAAAATGGAAATGTTACAGGATACAGATAGAAGAGTGGGCATAGACCTGAAACATCGTAACCCTGGTACAGGTATCATACCTGAGCTCTTCAGATGAATAAGGGGGCATCAGAACACAGAAAAACTTGATTCTAGCTGAGGGCTGCCAGGGACCTCAGAGGTCATTTATTCCAAACGCCCTCACTTCACACATGAAAAATTGAGGTTTTGTGTGTGTGTGTGTGTGTGTGTGTGTGTGTGTGTGTGTGTGTGTGTGTGTACACAAGCTTGAGGGAGGGAGGGAGAGACGGGGGGAGAGAGAGAGAGAGAGAGAAATGACAGTGTGGCCATAGCATTGGAATTTCGACCAAGAATCTTGGGTTTGTGTCCTGGTTTTTATTATACTTATTAGAGGTAAAATCTTGATCAAGTGCTTAACCGAACCCCAGGTTCTCTTCTATAAAAGGGACGTAGGAGACTCTGTCCTGATTACTCACAGGGTCTTACGAGAATTAAATGAAGAAAGGTTTGAGAAGCGGTTGTATCACCCCAATGTGAGTGTTTGCTATTACTACTGTCCATCTTGGTAAATGGAAAAGCAGAAGCTGGAGCTCAGGTCTCCTCAGTGTCCCCCCATCTGTCTGAAAGGCTGCTCTAGACTCCTCCCGCTGACCTCAGGGGGCGGCCTGTTGTTTACTAGTGACTTCATAGCATCTGGCTTCAGGAGGCTGAGGAGGAGTTGGCTGCTACAGGAGGCTGTGGGCTTGGGAAAGGGCAAGGAGCCCCGCGTTGGGGGATTTGGACAGGCCACCTTTGGAGGCCACCTTTTGGAGGGAGTCCGCCTTGCCCTGTCTCAGAATAAGATGGGGGTGTGGCGGGGGGCACAGGATTGGGAAGAAAGAAGGAAATGCTTGAGGGGATCAGAACCAAGATCCTCTATTTCACTGTTGGCTGAGTTCACAGGGTCCTGCCACTTGCCCCTCCCCCAGTCCCTCCACAAGGGCTCCCCTGGGGACAAATGTCCAATGATGGGCAAGCACAGCAGCTCTGGTTCCTTAGATCCCAGGGACTGAAGTCCTCTGGAGGACAGCACTGCTTCAGCCTCTTTCAGCATTTTTGGAAAGAGTTTAAGGTTAACAGCTCCTGTGTGGGAGGAAGCCCAGCCTCCGGGGAATCCTGGGTTCAAATCCTGAGGCCATCATTCTCCAGCTGACGTTTCCTGGGGAGAGATTTATCTTCTCTGAGCTCCAATTTCCTCACTCTTATAGGTGGGATAATAGCAATACTTCTGTTTAGGGCGAATGTGCGAAATGGTTAATATTAATTGAACACTTACTATGTGCTAGGTGCTGTTCGAAGCACTTGACATGGATTATCTCAGTCTTTACAGAGTGCATTTTTGGTAACTGTCTTGGCAACAAGTAAAATGAAGCTCCTTTGGAGGGAGCACCCCTATCTCTACCATCTAGGTGGCCCAGAGAGAGATCCTGAGGGGGGCATGTCATCTGCGCGTGGCGAGGGTTGGAAGCAGAGCCATTGCTATTATTAAGGATCAGGATCCTGAAAACACAAACACATGAAAGAACAACGGCCCTGTGACCATCATCAGAGCCCGTTGGGCTGGTTAGAATGATTATGATGAGCAGACAGCCTGGTCCCAGCACCTGCCTTACGATCCACGGCCAACCAGCCTTGCAAGGGGCCTCAGGCTAGAATCTCAGGCTTTCCGGCTTCTCCCTTCTTGGGTGCTGCCTGCCTGCAGGGGACCAAAGTGCTGAAGAGCAAACAGCTGTGCTAGCCAACCCAGCCTCACCCGTTGGTTCCCATGGAAGGCACAGCCTCAAGGACACACAGCTGGATGGTTGGTACCCAGGAGGTGAAGTGGTTGCTACTGATGGCCGTTTGGATCCTGACACTCTTTCCTCTGCTTAGCTGCTTCTCATGGACAGCCAGATTGGGAAATTCTCCTAAATCCCTGCTTGACGTGTGTTTGAAGATACCTGCCTGGGTGCTGGAAGGTATTTGTCCTCCCAGGCCTACCACGGATGGTCTGCCAGGTTGTTGGTTTAATGACAGCATCCAACAAGTGCCCTCATGACTCGGAAGCCCCACCTAACAACTGGATTTATACTAAGGGCAGGTGGTGGTGGTTAGGCTCCTGTCCTGTACCTAGGGTAGGCTGCAGTGCCCAAAGGCTCCACCTGTGTTATGAGAGCCCGATGATAAGCTGTGAGCTAAGGCAAGCCTTGTCCTCACTTTACAGATGAGGAAACTGCAGTTCCGATGGGCTAAGTGACTTCCCCAAGGTCATACAGTTAATGGACAGCTGAGCTAGAACTTGAACCCAGCTCTGTTAACTCCACACCCAAAGTGTAACTCAAGGTCCATTTTCTTAATGTCTGCACCTCACTCGCCTTGCTGATTCATTGGGTATCACCACGGGGCCATGGAGGCTAGCCGTCTCCTGGATGCCTCTCTCTCTCAATCCCTGTATCTAATCCCCCAGCCCGGTCCATTCTTCTCCGTGAGTCTCTCAAACAGATGTCCCCTCTTCTCCTTCCCCACTGCTGCTGCTCACGTTCACGCATTCATTCATTTGGTCATTCATTCCTTTGACAAATACTTATTTAACAACCACAATGTTCTCATTGCGCAGGTCCTAGCTTAGCTGTCCTCCACCCAGAGTGACCTTCCTTGGCCATCCTGGCTAACGTTGTTTCCCTATCCTAGTCTTCAAATGACAACCTCGGCAGAAGATCAGGAAGCGAATCCTTGGAAGTCACTGCAGTTTCTCCTCATGTCATGGTTGGGAGAGCGTGGGACACAGGTTGGGTCCCTGCCAGGAGAAAGTAACTCCGATGTGAACACAGCGGGGACTCATGCTGCCCCACATGTACCCGCTGCAAACAGCAAGGAAGGCCGTGAGTGCATTACCCCTGAAACTCCTGCCAGGTGGCTCTGGACCCATGGGACCTGGCACACCTGCTTGGTGATTTACTGTCCTGGGCACTGGTTTTTGGTGTTCAGAAATAGCCCGAGTGAAATCTGTCACGTGGGTTATGTTTCCCCCAAAGGACAGAGCTCTGCTGGTTTCCGGTCCTGAACCATCATCTAATGACACGATTCTGCATGGGAGAATCAAAAGTGGGCTTGAAATGTTTACTGCCAAGTTTCAGTGCCTCTGCAACCTTCAGGCAGCCTGGAGAGCCTGGGAGGAACTGTCTACACACAGCCAACATCTCAAATGCTTTGCCTGCTCACAAACGGACTGGTCCTCCTTAAATTGTGATACAGACCGAGGAGGGGCAAAACAACTGTCAGGCAGTTCAGATGCGGAAGGCAAAGCGTGGGAAGAGGAAGAAATGAAAACACTTTAAAAGCATTCTCTTTCCAGCCCCCACTGAGAATTTTAAATGCCTTCTCCTCTGACATATTCGAAGTCTGCATTTTACTGTCTGTTGAGCTTACTGGGCAAGCTTCCGGGGCAGGGCAGGTGAGAGCTGCATCTTTGCACGTGTCCAGTGCTGAGTGTGCTGTTGGCACTCAGAGCAGCATTAAACAATACGGCTAAAATCCACTGCAGCAGTGGGTAGCCTGGGCCCAGAGTCAAAGCCAAAGGATAAATTTCCTATCTGGGTGATGTGAAGAGGACCTGAGATTTCCAAAGCTGCAAATGTAAGTGCTGGGGAAGGAAGGTGATGTCCAGTGCTGATTTCCTGCTGAACATGTATCTTGGCCTTGCAGACTGGGAGCCTGCGAGGGAGAACTTGGAGACTCACCTCTCTAGGGACAAAGACATAGAAACCAACCCAAGGCTGACCTTGCTGGAAGATGCACATCTCAGTCCAAAGTAGGAGGTTCCCTTGCTGGGACTGGCAGAGGCTCCTGAGCTTGGCTCTTTCCCAGACTCGCTGTGTGACCCTGCTCCACCAGGCCACAATATACACATTGTGCACTCATTCCATCTACAGAGGTCGAATCCCTAGTGTGCACCAGGCACTGTGCAAATACTGAATGCATCAAGGTGTATGAGACACACACAGTCCCACGTGGAGCTCCCCTTCCATGGGGGATAGCTGTTGAGGATGGAAAGTGCTAGGAATCATTAAATTGAATAATATGATAGTCAGAGCCTTCCTTCTCCCCCCACCCCCCATACACACCAAACAAGAGCTGTGACCTAGAGTATCCAGAAGGACCAGGGAGTCCCCATTCCCACTCACCAACTGAGATCAGGGGACTGATCAGCCCTGGTCAATGGAGGAGGGGAAATGGCGATAAGTCCATTCAAAGATATCCGGCAGGTTGAAGGTCTTGAGGATAAAGGGAACAAAGAAAAAGAGGGAAGGAAGGCAGAAAGAAGAAATGGGACCCTTCTTCAGTTACCACAATTCTATAACTCCAAGGATGAGTATGTGAGTTATCTTTAGTAGGGAATATACATGTCTGACTTTCAAGGGCCAGTGCTAATTTGCCAGAATCCACTTCTGTTATTAGCTTGATCACCGTTCAGCTCCTGGAATTTGTGAGTGAATGATTTTACATCTGTATAAGACTCTTGGGAATGGAGTAGAAGGAATTCTTAATGGACACATTAAAGGGAGCTGTTACAAGAAGTAAAAGAAGAAATAATTATATCCATTTATTGCGTGTCTACCACATGCCACACATTACATGTAATTTCACTTAATCTTTCTAAACAGTCTTCTGGGTAGGTATTATTTTCTTTCTTTCTTTCTTTCTTTCTTTCTTTCTTTCTTTCTTTTTTTTTTTTTTTTTTTACCACTGAGTGAACTAGGGCTCAGAGAAATTAAGGACCTCATCTAAAATCACAAAGCTATTAAGTGGTACAGCTGGGATTTGAACCATAAGCTAACTCACTGAGTTCAAGATGAAATTGGAGAGAAAACTCCCCAGTTCCAGTGCCAGAACTCTGTCCACAAAAAATGGCAATGAAATCTCCCCGTGAACCCTTGTTTGGAGATTTGGGAGGGTGGTCCTTGGGAGTCATTTCCTATCACCATTAGCAGCCAACCTGTCATCACCCAAAATTTCCATTCTTTCCTTGAGAACAATGCCACACACTCCAGATCAGTGCGCCAGCGCCTGGGTCCCATTTTCTTGGGGCCTTGCTGTTTGCTCAGCCACTTATATCTTCATCTGTTACTGATTTTATGTAAGATGATTTGCATGATCACAGGACCCTTCTGGAGACAATACTACAACTAAAAACAGGGTCCAAAGCCATGTGGAATTTTCAGACACTCTGACAAGTCTCAACGGGCCCTCGTAGCAGGCTATTTCCTCCATGATAGGTCCAATCTTGTCCTGACAACTCTTCAGATGCGCCACAGGGTTCAGCTTTTCCCATCAAAATAGCAAACACTCAGAACCCTGGATGGACAGGAGTAGTTCTCGGCGAGTGAACAAGTTACGGGAATGCTGAGGATACAAACTGCCAAGCCTGCAAAGGTCTGAACCCTCCTGGTCTGCAGAGCTTTGGAAGCAGGCTACCCCCTCCTGATCACTCACTCTTATGTCCCCTCTGGCACCTCAAGAAAAAACAAACAAAAACACATGTCCATGGGGCAGGTGCTAAACACAAAAACATTGATAATAATTTCTGGTTTTCCAGCCTAGGGTCTTGGTTGAAAGAACTAAGCCCCCAGAGGGTGGAGAGCTCCCCAATATTGACAGTGGACAAGCCAAGGTGGGCTGGGTATATGGCACTGGGAGTTCATGTTCTAACATGTTGAATTGGCAAAGCTGCTGTTCTTTCTACAGTCCTAGAGGAGGCTCTAGTGGGCACCCTGTCAAAATATAAAAACTGAATACCTTTGGAAAGGAACACTGTCAACAATCAGCCCATCCTAAGAGAACATCAATAAATCAGGAGACAAGGTGACCAGGGTATGATTTGAGTGGTCATAACTGCAAATGATATATGAGCATCAGGACAGTTGAAAGCCAATGAAACGTAATGTGTTACCAACAAGGATATGGTCTGAGTGGACCCCATACAAGCCCACAGGAGCGGAACGTATCAGTACTTGCTTTCCCAGGGTTGTCCTGGGAAGGGAACAGCTAGCGCAGGGTCATGTGAACATTCTGCTGTAACCCCGAAATGTCTGCTGTTGAGCAGGGACAGCTCATCAGGCGTTTTCTGTCTCAGACAAAAGACCGTTCAAGGTCACCCTCTTCTCTTTGCTCTGAAGCTCTGATTGCTAAGTACACCTCTGACGACCAAGTCTATCTCCCAAATACTCTGACACTGGATAAGAGACGTGAGAATTCTGGTCACTGAAATAGAATCTACCTCCCATTGTAAAATATGGACATATGCATATATGCATATGCATATATGGATGTTTGAGTTTATATGTTAATTCAGTGCAAACCTGGTATTGTGAGTCAGTCTCAGAAACCTGGACCTGTAAAACTTGTTGATCCCAGGAACACGGTGACCACACTAAGGTCCTATACTGTGAGCGACCTCCCTGAATGAACTCTTCCAGCCTCAGGCAGCTCTGTGCTCAGCGACTCTGACGGAAGCACTTCGCAGCTCTCACATTCTGTGATTCAAGAATTCTCTGACTCCTCCTGTGATGGAGCACACGGGTGGCTGCCTGGCCAGGGTATGCAATCTGACAAGATGCGCCATGGGATATGAACATGGGGCTTCAGGAGGAGGCTCTGGCCATCTTTTCCTGGGCACGGCCCCCCTAACGAGACTGAAGACAATCTTGGAGGTCTTTCAGAAACAGTCAGCCAGATTGTTTTCACTCATCCTTCCCTTATTAATATTTTCCAAAATCAGAAAAGTTGGAAAATTCTGTAATGCCCTGACAAAGACTTTTAGGCTAGCAGAAAATCGTATTCCACTGGAGTCTGACGTCCATCTCTCACTGGGGATGGTGCAGTGGAAAAGGGGAAAGACACATTACGAGATGATGCGTCTAGGTTTCTGTCTATGTGGGAAACCGTCTGAAACGCTATCCAGCGCCCAGGAACCAAGTCATCACAGATCCTTCCAATCTAATACGTGAAAGCGAAGCAACACAACAAGTTTTCAAAGCAGCAGCTGACTCACGCCCATATTGCTAGGTTTCTGGGCTCAAAAAAAAAAAAGGTGGCCTTGCCATTGCCATGGGAACCTCCACTTTGACTCACTGGTATTCAAACCTCCAGCTGGGAACATCCTGTTCCTGTCCTTCATTGCAGCACATGACCCACTTCTGCTTGCTTGAGCAAGTGAGGCCCCAGTGAGATACCTCGAAGCCCAGGAGCCCCAAACTGTCAACCTGTAAGTGGCTTATTCCCTCTCTGGAAAAAAGGAAGGTATTTGGCTCCCTCAGTGTTGCTTCAGTGAAATAAGGATGGCAATATGAAGCTTTCTCTGACGAATGTTTTAAGAGCTTAATAGATAAAATTTGAAAGGGATACAGTGTCCGTATTATGGATGACCCTTTCTCCCCATCATGTTTATTATATGGGAAACCCAAGCCCACGAGTCTTGATCAGACTTGGGAGAGCCTGGGCCTCATCTTCACGTAGCCTATTGTCACAGCAAATAGCGTAACCAGTCCAAAGATGGACACAGACTGGCTTGATGACAAAGAGATGGGAAAGGAAACAGGAAGGAAGGATGAGGGGTTAGGCTCAATATAGACTGCCGGTGGATGTGGACACGAATTTTTATCACTTTCTCAGGAAGACCATCTGACCTATCCTACTTACCTGTAACCATACTTAACTCTTCTCTGTCTCCCACATCCAATCCATCACCAGATTGTATCACTTTTACCTCCAAACAACCTCCCAGATTTACCTACTTCTCTCAGTCACTACAGGCACCATCCACATCCAAGCCATCATTTTTGCCTGGACTTCTGTATAATCTTCCAAACCACTCTCCCACTACCATTTTTGCTTCTATCTGATCCATCCTTCACACTGTGGCGATAAGTTAAAATTTAAAACTGTAAATCAGAACGTGTCATTTTCCTGCTCAACGAAGGCTTTCCACTATACTTAGCACGTAACCCACAACCCTTCAGCGATAAGGCCATGACGGTCTGTCCGGCCCCTGAACCTTGGCCTTGGCCTTACGGGTCTCCTACCACCCCCCACGCTGCAGCCACATTGGCTTCCTTTCTCCAACTTGCAATGCTCCCTTCTTTGTCACAGCCGCCACAGGCTTTCCCCCACTCCTTCCCAACTGTTCAGCTTCAAATTTCAGTTAAAACGGGATTTCCTCAGAGAGCACTTCTAAGACTCTTCCGATCTGAGTCAGGACCCTCTGTTATCCTCTCCCAGAAGCCCCTATATTTCCCCCCAGAGAACCTATCAGTTTGTTATTGTATATTAGTGGTTCCCCAAGTGTGGTTCCTAGGCCAGCAGCACCAGGAAACTCATTAGGAACACACATGGCTGGGCCCCTCTCCAGACCTATCGAATCAGAAATAGAGGGTGGGCCTTCAGTCTGTGTTTTCCCGAACCTTCATGGGCAGGGAAGGGGGGTGGTCTGATATGCATTAAGGTTTGAGAACCGGTGCTATATTGTTATTCATGTGGTAAACTGACTGACATCTTGTCTTCCCCATTTGAATAAAAACTCCATGAGCTTAGTGCCGGTCACAGAGCAGAAGCTTAATAAAATTTCATTGAGTGAATAAATCAATAAATGTGCATTACATGAGTTGGCTGGGAGAGAAGCTATGGGGGCCAAGATGAGAAATGCAGCCCTTGGCCTGGGCTCCTGGGGCTTGCTCTGTTCCACAGACTCGAATGGCTAACTCTCACCCGGGTCCCAGCCAAGGTTCTGCTCACAGCATGTTTCTGGGCCTGCACAGGCTGTGCTGTTGTTCTAACCCAGGAGTCGGCAAACTGCGGCTCGCGAGCCACATGTGGCTCTGTGGGTATGTTCCGCCTCAAAAGTTTGCCAACTCCTGGAAGAGCCAATTCTGTCCCTCACAACAATTTAAAATGTATTCGAGAGCCATCATATATTTTTACATAATCACCATTATGTGAATAATACCCTTTAAAAATTTTATAAATGAAACTATGATAGTTGTATTTTCATTTTCAATTTTACTTCAGAACCTGCGGCTCGCAAGCCGCAGTTTGCTGACCGCTGGCAGCTCTTCCGTCTCAAAAGTTTGCCAACCCCTGGTCTAATCCATGGAGCCCCTGCTGCAGAGGCAGCAGGTCTGCAGCCCTTCTCCCAGCCCCAGGCACTTGAGGAAAGGTTTCTGACAACCAGAGTCATACCGTTCGTTGTTCTCTCTACTTTTTAAGCCTTTCTTTTGAAATCTCAGAGCTCCACTGAGGGTACTGCGAGCTCAGCTTGGTCTCCTGAGAGCAGTACTTCCTGCTTAAAAGCCAGAACCAATAGAGAACTGCTGCCCAAGAGACCCAGCATTGGTTACTCAGCACATGGGAGTCGTCAACTCACAACATCTGGCATGTACTGAGCATTTACTATGTGTCTGACACCATTGAGAGATGCACAATTCCATATAACTCTCCAGACAATGCCAGGAAGTGGGCAATTACTCCATTTTACAAATGTTTCTAAGTGAGCCTTAAAGAGATTAAGCATTTTGCATCACTTCGTCAGGAGGGGTGGAGCCAGGACTTGAACCTAGTTCTATCCAAACACTCCTTGCCCCTAACCATGATGCTACACTGTTCCTCATCAGTCAGAGCGAGCCACAGACTCTTAAAGCCGCTTCTGGTGAGCAGTCAGCCTGTTGGGTGCATCTATGTAGCTCCTAGGCTGGAGGCTTTCCAATCAGCAATACTAGGGAGGGCCCTCGGGTGCCAGGACACCACCCAGCCAGGTGTGTAGTTTAGCATGTACCTGCTAAGTTACAAAGTGCCAAAATGCAGCCCCATTACCATGCACATCTGTCCTGGATCTCAGGTCTTTTGTTTAAACTTGCACTCAGGCCTGAATCTCATTAGACCATGGGCCCCACTAACATCAAGCCAGAAACAAGAACCAGCTGGATGAGCCATGAGCCTGAGCCATGGTTATGACTCTGTATCTTCACGGTATAGAAACAAGCAGCGTTAACTAGCAACAAGGTGAGAAACGCTCACCTCTGGAGGGTGTTAAAATTCCTTCAGGCTGCCAGGGATTATTTATGGCAGTAGAAGGTGGAGCTTTTTAGATTAAACTAGATATGTCTGAACACGAGCCTCTAGCACCAAGCAGCCTTTCACTAACAGAATCGGGTCTACTGTTATGGTTCATAGCCAATATTCTATTCAATTTTCATGCCTGCAGTGGTCTGGGTCTGTGCCATATGCTACGGGTAATATAAAAATTAATAAGACACACACCTGCCCTCAAAAAGCGTATAATGGATTCTATGGGATGGTTATGGAGGGTGTTGGTGAGGGGTAGGAAAAGCACACTGATACCTATGGCAGAACCCAGGTGCCACGGCCAAGGGCTTGGGTGGCTTAGGGAGAGAGACATCAAATCCAGCAGCATATGAGCTCTCAGGAAGAATACCACGTTCTGAGCTTGGCTTTGAAGGGCGGGGAGGAAAGAGGGAAGGCTCAAGCGAAGGTGAAAGAGTTGCAGACATATCCTGTAACACTTGAGCTGGGCCCCGTTTGAGAACAGAGAACTGGAGAGCAAGCCAGAATAGGAGGGCGGCAACAGCCACCAAGGAGAGCTGCCGGGAGAGCTGCCTCATCACTTTCTCTCTCATCCCTTGGTCTGACCATTTTAGTTTTTCCTAACACATGCTGGGTATAAAATATTCCTGGAGTCTTCCAGCATGCCAGGAGTGTGCAGCTTTCCCCTTTTTCTGCCCTCTCACCTTCCTCTCCTCCTTTCTGGATGGCAGCAAATTGAAAGGCGCTGGGCACACACTGAATAAAGCTGCTCCCTGCTCCCTGCAAAACCACTCCAGATTCAGTGGGGCTAAACTGCATGAATGACCCAAAGGCAGCAGCATCCTGGTGACGTAGGGGAAGGGGAGTCAGGCTGTGTCTCCGCCTCTAGCTCTGTGCAACTTTGGGCAAATGACTTAACCTCTAAGCCTTAGATTTTTCTCAATTGTAAGAGAAGCGGGTTAGATGAAGTGATTGTAGAGCTCTTTTCCCACTACAAGGTTTTCTGACTCCTTCCATTTTATCATTTGACTTCTCTTCACAAGGTACCACTTCATTCTTCCTGAAGGGAAGCATCACATAATCAAAACAAGATTTATTGCTGTAGCATCAATAAAATGCTTAAGGGTAGGGGGTAGAGGGGAGGCGCTTGACAGTACTTGATTATCACAGTGGCAGGTCAGTCCACGACTGAAGGAGAGTTGGGATGTGTGTGCCTCGTAATGCTATGCAAGTTAATACGGACCAAGTTTGTGCAAGTAGGCTGGCAGAAAACAGCTGGACAGAAATGGGACAATTAAGGTGTCATTGTTTGCTGGGTTGTTCAAATATACTTCTAGAATTTTCTATCTTGATTTTTCTTTGAAAAAGGTGTGGCTTTTAATACCAATGACAGAACACATGAACCTGATTTCATCCTTCCATTGATTATTATGTTGATTTTAATCATTCTATCACATTTACAAAAGTATCCCTTCCTTTTGGAATTGTGGGAGTAGGGCATGTCCCAGGTCCCTTCAGGCCTTCTCAACACCACACTTACAAACAGATTACATTGGTAAATAAGAACATCTTCATAACACGCATATAGTGCTGCCATGGGAGATGAGGAATTCTCGGGAAACGGAAATCTCCTCTTTCCCCCCCAATCTCCTACCCACAGATAGAAAAGAGATGAAAACACCATGGTATATGAATGATCAGATTTGTCTGTAGCTGGAATGACACCCCAGCCCATCTTGTACTATCTGGGTGCTGGGGGATAAGAACAGAAGAAAAACCCTGCAAGGCAGGTAAATGCCAGTTGTCTTCATCCCTTAATTTTCTGGATCGGTTTAGATTTGAGCCATGTGAGCTCTGAACTATACACTTCCTCTCTGTGAAGCTGCTCTGACCTTGGGTAAATCTTTTTCCAAGCACACGAGATGAGGACAGAGGACGTCTGTGTCATCTGTAAAGATGTGAGATGGAGCTGGCTCAAGGCTGGTGGGGAACATGGCCCGCGAGGCTGCCTCCTTCCTGCCCCCTTGCCAAGGTCTTGCTCAGCAGTGGGAGAGGACATGGAGACATGTGTGAGGCAGAGTCTAACTGAGGTGTGATACAGGTGTGGTTTAAAAGCATTTGATCTTGGAACTTTAGCCTGGATGTAAAAATGTTCTAGTTATTCTTCCTGTAGAGAGAGAGAGGCCTGCAAAATAATGACAGAGTTTTTGCTTACAAGATTCTAGCAGCCATGCCTGAGCCAACCTTTGTGCTTATATAAAGTTAACTGTAAAAGACTCATGGTTTTGCTGGCTTTGGACTCTTTTCTGGTGGGATGTTAAGTCTAAATGTGAATGAAGTGCCTTCACACACTTGGGGTTCCTTCAAACCCCGTGAGTCACTCAACTGTGCCTCGTCTTCATTTCTCTATCATTTCATGCTTTGCTCCCAGAAGCCTATGTGAATCCTTTCAGGCCAAAGCTAGCTAGAGCTCCCCAAGTCCTTGGAACAGAGGAAATACGGAGCCCATTTCATAGATGAGGAAGCCAACTCCCAGTCAAGGAAAAACAGCCTTGTAGAGCAGAGCTGACACAGAAAATTTGAGGCTCGATGGGATGGAAGACGCACAGCCAAGCTTCACTCCCCAGGGTGAGATGCTGGAGACAGCTTGTCTTTTCACATCTAGAAGGATGCTGTCTGCTCGCCTCTTCCTCCCTCTCCTGAGCCCCAGGTCCTGACCATAATTGAAACTCTCAGACTCCCACCTCCACTAGTCTCCCCGCCCACCTAAGTCTCCTTGAGGAAGGCCCTGCTTATAGCCTCCTGTAAATATCACCCATCTAGGGAGCACCAGACAGGGAGGATGCTGAGAGGTGCCCCCTGCAGAGCTGAGGTCTAGAAACTCCTGCCAGGTCATCTATCAAGATCAAATTACAGCACATTTGCCCATAATGGAAAACAGGCTGAAGGAGCAAGAGAAGTGACTCTGCAGAATTGGCACCATGCCCCTCACTGCATAGATGCTGGCCTGTGGGTTACATGCAGAAGACTGGCTTTTTGAGTTTCCTGAGAATTAAAATAAACAGAAGTCCAAGGTTTGGTTCCGTTCTTTCCCCAAGTACAAGTGTTCTTTTATTGGTGGAAACGTTAATATCAGTTGTGTTTTCTTTTAAAAAGTAATGCCTGATTTAAAAAAAATTCAAACATAAAATAAAGGAGAGTGAAAACATCCTTCCTCTTTCTTTCTTTATTTTTTTATTTTTTATTGGGGAACAGTGTGTATTTCCAGGACCCATCCAGAGCTGATGGGTCCTGGAAATACACACTGTTCCCCAATAAAAAGTCAAAAAGTCAAGTAGTTGTTTCAATCTAGTTCCCCAATAAAAAATAAAAAAGTCAAGTAGTTGTTTCAATCTAGTTCCCCAATAAAAAATTAAAAAGTCAAGTAGTTGTTTCAATCTAGTTGTGGAGGGCGCAGCTCAGTGGCCCATGTGGGGATGGAACCGGCAACTTTGGTGTTATGAGCACTGCGCTCTAACCCACTGAGCTAACTCCTTCCTCTTTCTTTATTCTCCCCTCTCTCAATCCCACTCTCCAGAGATAAACATTGTTTCAACTGTAAATCTGAGAGGTTTTTCTACCCTTTTAGTGACTTACTGACTGTCCCTAACCTCAGCGCTGTGACCACCTGCATGTGTGCAGAAGGGGCCACAATAATAACTAACATTCCGCATGAGGGTTCACTATGGGGCACCCACTGTTGTAAGCGTTTTGCATGCATCACCTATCAAATCTGTACACTATTCCCATGAGACAGCGGAGGCAAGACTCAAACCGGCATCTGACTCCAGGGCCTGGGCTGGGCCTCATTCCACCTCCGTGCTTATCCTCCCCATCCTCGCGCTGCTCCACCTGGCCAGCCTCTGCTGGTTTCTGCTGGTTCCTGACTCTCTAATCCAACTCCCCAGCCCTTAGCTCTGGAGTCAGCCAAATTTGGGGACAAATTCTGTCTCTACCACTCACTAGCTATGTGACTTTGAGCAGTTCTCTTAACCTCTGTGAGCCTCAGTTTTCTCATCTGTAAAATGGGGAGACTAATACTTTATGAGCTGTCTACGAGGGAATAAATGTGGTAAATTCTAACACTGTTAGCAAAGTACCTGGCACACTCTAGATGCTCGATAAATATTTTTTAAAATAAATGAACCAGTGAAAGCAGCAATAGTGGATCTTGGTACTAAGGTCACCTTTACTGTGCTATTGTATTATAAATGACAGGCCGTGTCTCCTCCTTTTTTTTTTTAAAGATTTTTATTGGGGAATTGGGGGATGGGAACAGCGCTGGGGAATTGGGGGAAGAGGAACAGACAAGTTGCTGTCCTTTTTGATCTTCAGTCTAGTTGTGGAGGACGTTGCTTCACTGGCCCAAGTTGGCACCATCATTGCACTTTTCTCGGGCAAGGCAGATCAGTCGCCGGCTTCTGGACGGCCGCTCACTGCGGCTGCTGGCCGCTCACGCTGGCTGCTGGCTACATACGGTAGCCCATGGC
>NW_017731372.1:966295-973221 GCF_001890085.2 Hipposideros armiger
TCTTAGCTGTGGAGGGCAGTATCACTGGCCCTCATATGTGGGATCCAAACCGGGGCCCTCTGGTGTCCCAAGCCAGCTCTTAACCAATGCGCCACTCAGCCGGACCGGCTGTATCTCCTTTTGACTGTACACTCCTAGCACCTTAATTCCTGTGAGATGCATTAATGTTACTTGCATTGAGTAATATATCTCACACCAGCACCAAAAGGGGTTGGCTGTTTATCAAGAGCCTCATTTCCAAGCCTGATATGTATACACACTTCTAGCAAGCACTCTACTGGTCATTTTATTGTTAAATTCTAAATCTTGGAAGGATGGGCCCAACAGTTAGGGTTTTTCCTAAGTATGGTTACCTTGCACTTGTTTAAACTAACCCTCTGGCCTCAGATATATATGTTTTATAACAGCTTTTTTGAGATATAATTTACTTACCATAAAATTCACCCTTAATTTTAAGGTGTGCTATTCAGTGGTTTTTAGTGTATTCACAGAGTTGTGCACCCAGCATCACTATTTAATTCTAGGACACTTTTATCACCTGGAAAAGAAGCTTCATACTCTTTGGCAGTCACGTGCTATTCCTCCCTCCCTCTCGTCTCTGGCAGCCACTAATCTACTTCCTATCGCTGTGGATTTGCCTATTCTGATCATGTTATATAAACAGATTCACAAAAGCCTTCGTGTCTGGCTTTTGTCACTTAGCACAATGTTTTCAGGGTTCATTCATGTTGTAGCATGAATCAGTACTTTATTTCCTTTATGGCTGAATAATATTCCATTATATGAATATACCACAATTTATGTATGCATTTATCAGTTGATGGACATTTGGGGTTGATTCTGCCTCTTCTCTATTATAAATAATGCTGCTATAAATACGTGCATACAAGATTTTGTGCGGACACATGCTTTCAATTCTCTTGGGTATATATATACCTAGGAGTAGTATTGTTGGGTCATATGGTAACTCTAATTTGATTTTCTGAAGAACTGTCTGTTTTCCAAAGTATAATAGTTGTATCATTTTATATTCCCACCAGCAAGGTACAAGGATTTCAGTTGTTTCACGCCCTCACCAACACTCGTTATTGTCTGTCTTTTTTATTACAGTGGGTGTAAAACAGTATCTCACTGTGATTTGGGTTGGCATGTCCCAAATTAATAATGCTGGGTATCTTTCCATGTGCTTGTTGACCACTTGCATATCTTCTTGGGAGAAACATCTATTCAGATGCTTTGCCCAGTTTTAGAACTGTGTTATTTGTTAGCCTCGGATATTTTTATAACAGCTGTTGTATGTTGGAAGGATAGCAGGCTTACCTGTGTTTGATTCTGGCTTCATTACTTATCTATATAACCTCAAGCAAGATTATTTAATTTCTCTGAACCCTAGCTTTATTATTCCTTAAAAGGAGTCATACATCTCTCCCAGGGCTGTGTATGGAACAAATGAGATGTAAAAAGCATTAAGCACAGACTGGGGTAACCAAACAGACACCCAAAAATTTGTTAAGCTCTCTCATCACTCCACTGTCACTTTAGACATGTTTCCCTGAGGAAGATGTATTTGACCCTGGCAGACAGGTTTCAAGATGACCAGTGTAGTGGATTGAAGTCTAAAAGTCAGGGACCCCAACTGGAAAAGGTCAGTGAGTTTATTATGAGGTTCCCCTCACACACACAACAACGCCTCCTCTTAGGGCTGAGGGGTGACATGGCCCTGCTGATCTCTGTATGAGATCATCTGAGCAAATATAAACCATCTTGATAGCCCGAGAAGGAGGAGGACAGGGACAGTGATAAAAGAGGGATTGTAACCTTCTAGTCCAGCACCAGTATCCTGCACAATCGTCACAATTTTGAAAAGCAAGAATGGGTGACGTGAGAAGGTTGGGTAACGTGACGTTCCCTGTCTGGTTTTCCCTACAAGCAAGTCGGGCTCTTGCTTATTAACAGCTTGGTAACACGCAAGGTCTGCCATTTGTTCTTTTTCTAATGAATGGGTAGATAGGCTGTTTAATTTCCTGATGGGCAACCTAGTAATTTTAGTCTCCAGCTCCAAGCCTCTCTTTGGCTGATTCCATGTGCATAAAAACAACCTTTTTCCTTCTGTTCTCAAGTGCTATCTTTCCGTTAAAGCTCAGCTCTAAGGCCATTTTCTCTAAGGAGTCTTCCCTATTAGGGGAGAGTAAGCTCTGAAGGAATGGCCAGTCTTATCATTCTACTCAGTCATTGATTCTGCAATCATTTATGGGCCATGTACTATGTGCAAGACATTGTGCCATGGGCTGGCAAGAGAAAGGGGAATATGACACAATCTGGGCCTTCAAAGAGTTCATAATGTGTTAGATAAGATAAGCATGTAAAGAAATATTTACAGATAACATCATATTGCAATGATTGCCCTAAAGCGATTTTCATCATCAGAGCACACAAGGTAAGACTTGCAGGAATAGCAGACAGGGAAGCTTCACCTTTCGTCAGGTAGCCTACCGGCAACCCTTCCATTTGTACACAATCACTAGAAGGAAAGAGAGAAACATACACAGTCTTTCATTTTTCTATTTTAGAGCACACTTCAGAGAAGGGAACCAGCAGAGAAGCAATGAAATAGGACCTACTTTAAAAACTATTTTTTGAAATAGAAGAATACAAGGAGAAATCACAGGAAAAGTATTAAAATAATTTTACAGTTTAATTTTGTTATATATAAGTAGATAGAAACTGCAGGAAGAAAAGTAGACAAAGAGAATGATTTCTATCTAACTCCCACATCCCCCAGAGCCTGACCAGGGGTCCCATCCGACCCCACAAACGGGATCCTTGACCTTCTCTAGATTTCTGTTTGCTCATACTTAAAATGAGAAGGTTGAACTAGCAGGTCTTGAAGGTCCCTTGTAGTTCTGACAGCCCAGGAATCAGAGTGGGCCATTGACTCGTGTGTTTATTTTTAGCTGGGAGGAAGGAAGAAAACACAATTATCAGAAAAAAATGAATGTTTATTGGGTACTAGCGGGCAGTGAAAGAGGGAGAAGGACCCTTTTCATTGCCCTTCTTTGTCAATAGTGGGGGCCGAACCGCAGAACGGTAACGCAGAGCCCTATGGAAACAGAGAACGCTCAGGAGGATTCAGAATTCAGGAAGACAGCAAGCAGGTCCAGGAAGCATCATTTCTCTAGTTTAGGCAACGCATAACCAAGAGTTTGTGGTACCAGGCGCTAATGTGGTAGAGGAGATGTGGGTATCAAGAATGGGTTTTTTACAGAAGGGACAATGACAGGGAGCCAACAGCCTGGGTAGATGTGCAGGACCTCCCAGGTACGTGGCTGCCTGGGAGGACACTGGTCACGATGTCTGTGTAGCCAGGGCTGGATGAGGCTGGATGCCAGTATCCCTCTGCAGGAACAGACTGCAGATAAAGCACTCTGACTCACATCTCCAACTGAAATAACACCTTGGACCAGCCATCTTCCTTTCCCTCTCCATCAAAAATGTTTTAGCCCCTGTTGCTTTTGATCACGTATATCAGATTCTTATTCTCTCTGACGCACCGCCACACCCTGGGTCAAACTACAGTTGCCAAACTACAGTTGTCAAAACAATCAGTGCCCCCTTATAAAGAAACCCAAGAAATGGCTCTCAATCTACTAACTATGCACATGCCACAAATTATCATTCTACAACCCAGCCCATCTCCATGGCCTCATGCACTTCCTCTCCCGTTTATGTTTTCCTTCAACGCTGTGTTTCTATGAGCTGTGGACCGTGGGCAAGTCACTTAACCTCTCTGTGCCTCCATTTTTCACTTGTAAAAGGAATAACAGTATCTCAATTCAGAGGGTAATTGTTAGATTTAAGTGAGTGATTACATGTGAGTGCTTAGAACAGTGCCTGGCACGTACTAAGCACCATGTAAGCATTAGATGTTTTCCTTATCATTGTTATCATATTATTCATTAATCTTGGTACAAGTGGTAAGCTAAGCACTCTGCTAGCTTGGAGATTCCAAGATGAATAAGCCCTTGCCTTCAAACAGCACACAGTGGTCAAAAATAGTAGCCTTATAAAAAGTATTATCATTATCAATATGGAAAAGAAATGCACTCGACACATGGATTTACCATTTTAACCATTTTCAAGTGTACAGTTCAATGGTATTAAGTATATTCACATTGTTGTGTAGCCATCACTACCACCTACCTCCAGAGCTTTTTTATTTTCCCAACTGAGACTGTGTGTATCCATTAAAAAATTACTCCCCATTCCTTTCTACCCCCAGCCCCCTGGTAACCCCGTTCTACTTTCCATCTATAATTTTGAATACTGTAGGTGCCTCATATCAGTGGAATCATACAGTATTTGTCCTTCTGTGACTGGCTTACTTCACTCAGCATAATGTCTTCAAGGTTTACCCATGTTGTAGCATGCGTCACGATTCCCTTCCTTTTTAAGTCTGAATAATATGCCATTGTATGTATGTACCACACCTTGTTGATCCATTTATCCATCAGTGGACACTTTGGTTGCTTCTACCTTTTGGTTGTTGTGAATAATGCTTCTGTGAATGTGGGTGCACAAATATCTTTCTGAGTTCAATTCCTGCTTTCAGTTCCTTTGGGTGTAAACCCAGGATTGTAATGGTTGGATCCTATGGTAATTCTTTGTTTAGTTTTTGAGGATCTGCCTCACCACTTTCCACAGTGGCTATACCACTTTACATTCCCACCAACAGTGCACACGGGTTTCAATTTCTCCATTTCTCACCAACACTTGTTATTTTCTGTTTGTTTTTGTGAAATAGCTATCCTAGTGGATATCCTACGTGCTCCCATCAGCCGCACAAAGCCTGGTCATCCCTTAATATCTTCTCAGGTATCTGTTCCTCTGGGTGGTACCTGAGAACCACCCCCAACAGAGTTAAGCACTCTTTATGCCTAAGTTTGTACTTATACGTCTTACTTGATTGCATGTGTTACACTAAAAACAATGACTAATTTGTATATCTCTGTCCTCAACTTGGACATGTTCACCATAGAAAAAGGAGATTAATTCCCATTCATCTTTTTATGCCCATATCATAGCACAGTGCCTGGCATCTTATCCATGCTTTTATCAGCTTACTAAATAGGTGTAAATAAGGCATAGTTCCTGCCCTCAAAGAATTTAGAATTTTAGGACAGTCATAAACATATTAAATCTTAAGTAATAGGAGCCCAATGCAAGATAAGAGATGGTCTCAAAGAGAGATATAGATAGCTTTCACACGAGTAGTCAAGGGCAGTAGATTTCAAATGTTTTTGATCACATAACTCAGTAAAAAGATTCTGCATATAAATTATATGTGTCTTATCTCACTATTGTGCTGTGTACATTAAAATATGCACAAAAAATAAAAGAGGTGGTAAAAATATAAACAAAAACATAATGTTTTCTTCCTGCACCCCAGTGGTTTGTCTTGGCACATCATTCTGGACATCAACGATCTAAAGTAGTGCCATTTAAAAGGGGGTCCCCAACCAGTGTCCGGGTGTAGTCATTTTTGTTGCTAGTCTGTCACACAATAAGCACAAAAATGAAGAGTAAGCACCTAGAAACGTGTATAGCAATTTAACTAGGTAAATTCATATCTGCTGGATATAATGATTTTAAAACATGGCCTCCTATTTTATATCTCTTTGTTTCTTATTTCACTTTTCTAATCCATTTCCTTATTTATTTGTTCAATGAATTTAGTAATTCATTTTAATTGTATGTTATAAAAGTACCCACAATGCATTGGCAATTAAAAACCAAACAAAGTCCTGTTCTTTCACCATAGAGAGCTTGGGAAGTGCTAGAACCTATGGTAAGTCTCAGAGCCCTGAGCTGGAAGGGCCACGGGGAGCTGTCCTGCGGGGTGCAGGGTCTGCGGGGCTTGGAACTGGGGGTGTGTCACGGCCTCAGTGGACTAAGTGTTCTTGGAGGTGGGAACAAAGATGGGGGAGCCTTTTTCCCTGACGGTTCTGTGTCCCAGAGTAGGTGGCCTGCAACCTTCTGAGCTCTGTATGCCACACAATAAGTGTTACTGATCTGAACTGAACTGGGGTGTTTGGAGAACTCCTGTCCCCAGGTCCTGCATGACACACGGGCAGTCTACCGTGTGTGTCTGCTTTCCGTCCTCTGCTCCATCACACGCCACTTGCTGTCCTCTGATGTGAACTCTAACCACTTTGCATTCCCCCCCACCCCCTATCAACACGCCATAAATATATTTGTGGGCAGGGCCAGTGAAAGCATTAAAACGCCACTCTCTTCTCAGGCATACTGTGTTGATGCCATTTAATTGGATGTTTTCCTCCATGGGTTCATAATTCTCTTGTTCTGGCTTAACCACCAAATTCAGCCGCACGTCAGAGCCAGCAACTCACGGAGTGTGAGTCTGTGCAAAATGGGGCAATTTAGCGAGCGGTGTTCCATTTATAACCTGGTGCTGGATGTGGGCAGCTCAAGCTCTTCCGTTAAAATGCAGCCACCAGCCCCTGTCCTGACAGCTGCCCGACCACACACAGGGAACTGTTCCAGGCGCCCACTGGGACTCCTTCTCACAGCATCCCTGGGCCAGGCGACAGGTGTATGCTACAAAGCTCTGCCCTGGCTTCCAGGACCTCCCTGGAAAAGGCAAGGGCGGGAGCATGGGTGAGCTCCCGTTTCTGGGGCATTTCCTATGCATTACCTCATTCAAGCTTCCGCCAACTGCTTTAGGAAGGCACTGTTTCTTTTATCGTTGAGGTAATACATACAGAACATAAAGCTCACCTTTGCAACCATTTTTAAGTTCTGTGTCATTAAGTGCATTAACATTGCTGTGCAATAATAACCACTATCTAGCTCCAGAAATTTTTCATCTTCCCAAACTGAAACTCTACCCATAAACAAACCATTTCGTC
>NW_017731372.1:976031-976854 GCF_001890085.2 Hipposideros armiger
ATGTCACCTCCCTAGATCCTTCCTAGGAGCCAGGCTAACCTTGATACAAATGCAATTAGGAGACCTTGGTCCCCTCCCTAAAAATAGGATGCCTGTTGATGTTCCCAGTGTGTGTTTAAACACACCCTGCATTTAACCTGAGTGCTGACATTCATTGACCCACAATTTCTAAGGAGGGAAGCTTCCCAGCCTGGCTTTTCACAGACACCGAGAATCAGGCCTTCCAGGACTGGGAGCAGGAAGGCCATTTAGGACAATCACCACGGTTTTCTAATTCATGTCCCCACCCATTGTTAGCCTTGCCTCTCATCTGTCCTTCACAGAGCTGCCATCACACTATGATCACACTACCTCCCTATTCAAAACTCTTCACCATTAGTTACCAAAATTGATAAACAAAACAACAACCCACGTCTGATGCTGCCATTTACTTATCCAATCATTGGACAAATATTTATTAAGCACCTGCTCAGTGCCAGCAAAGTCGATTCTGGCCAGCCTTTCCGGTAGTATCTCCTGCTCCTCGTTCCTTCCCCTCCCTACACTCGACTCTCCACGTCCACTTTATCCTTTTCTGTTTCCTTATCCTGACCTGTAGTCTGCCTCCTCCACGCTTTTGCCTAGGCTATTTCTTGGTGGCAAATCCTCCTCCTCTACACCCACACATGCCAGCTCTACCCAGCCTCCAGGACAACTCAAGGGCCACTTTCTCTATGAAGCCTTCCCAGATTTCCCCAGGTTCGCATTAACTGCTTCTCTGACCACCTGCTGCTCCCCCATCCCCAGGAACACATAGCTGTTCCCCTGACCACCATGCTCTTTC
>NW_017731372.1:977726-978547 GCF_001890085.2 Hipposideros armiger
GGAAATCAAAGTAAATTCTTGTATCATGAGTAAAGAATGAAGCAAGAGATACAGGTACTGGTTTGGTTTGGCTGGAATAGAAGGTGAGCAGGAAATAAGTATGGAGAAAGGAGCCTCTAGCCGTGTTGTAGGAGGTTCCGAAAGCCAAATGGTGCCTTCTTACAATTATTGTGCAGGCAATAGGGAGCCATCGCGGGTTTTTCAGCAGAGAAGAAACATACTGATATTTGTTTTAGAAAGATGGGGAGGCTTCTTCAATGGTCCAAGAGAGGGATACGGACCTGAATCAATCATTAGCAGAATAAGAGAGATGAAATGGGATGCCCTGTGATAGGAAATCTCTAGGAAGGGTCAAAGGATTCATTGCGAGGATGGGTGAGAGAGAGATTGACTGTATAGATGACCAGCGGGACGGGCACCCCCGAGATTCCTGTTCTGGGCAGATGATTGACAGAACCTGAGTCTTCCTCTCCCAACCCCCACCAGCACAGAAAGTATAAGTTACCAACCAAAAACTAAGCCCTACTTCGCAGGGGTGAGGGTGGGGGCCAGAAAGCATAACCTAATCTGGGCTGGTCATGGCAGTCAGTTCTTTTCCAGTTAATCAGCGCCAATTGCATATATAATAATAACAGCTACATTTGACCTCAATAGAAAATAAATACTGGGTTGTCGGAAAAGTCACGACGCATTTTTGCAACAAAAAATATAGAAAAAAATACGTTATGACTTTTCCAACAACCCGATAAAATGATAATAACTACCACTGAGAATAACAGTTGCTCTGTATGAGGTACCGTTCTAAGCACATCACATGTTTT
>NW_017731372.1:980342-981775 GCF_001890085.2 Hipposideros armiger
TCCTATGAGTAGGAACCATTATATACCCATTTAGCAGATGAGAGAATTAAGGCACAGAGAGAATAAGTCTTGCTCCAGATCACATAGGTGGTAAATGGCAGAGTTAAGATTCAAACCAGGCATCTGATTCCAGGCTCTGTCATTATGCCTTAAAGTTGATTGTTGTGGACCCTGTAATAATTTTCCACCCAGATAACACATGTCTCTCACTGCCTTGTGGTCAGAGGCGCTGATATTCTTGGCTGAGAGAATAACACAAATATGCAGGAAGGCATTGAAGATGAGTGTCTGCAGTGATCCCATGTCAGTCAGCAAGCATGACCAAGCAGAATACTGGGCAGCATGTTGTATATAAACTGCAACCACTGTAAATATGGAATAAATGCAACAAAAACATTGTGAAAATCAATGCCCATAGCTATATATGCGCATGGGTGTGCTTGTGTATATAGAGACTGAGCTATGGATGGTGGTCAAGGTTGACTGAAGCTATGGCCTACAACCCACAGATGGCCAGGAATTCCTGGAAAACCCTTCACCAGCTATCCAAATCTAAAAATACACCTATGGAAGACCACTTAGACGGAGGTGGGTGAAGAACTAGTTGAGATGAAACAAACTCAAGGCAGATTACTGGTCTACAGACATGTTGAACTTGCACATGAACAGGTGAAGATGGGGGTGTGTCCTGGCACTTTCACAAAACCAAAGCCATGGAACAGAAACAAACAGACCAAGGCTGGATTGTTTTGTTTTGTTTTTTCAGAAAAGCTTCCTCATTTTAGCTGCAGGCACCTTTCATCACCTCTTGCATGAGATTTGGCCACCCGTACTTTTAGGCAGCAGATGGGAACTATCTGAATAATTAGAATCAATGAACACTCAAGTCTGCATATGGCATCATTTGAAATTTGTACCAACTTTCTAAGATATTGGAATGATTCCTTAGCACAGGAGAATGTGTGGCACTTATTTGCTCATTCATCCCTTCAGGCATTGCGGCAGGGACTGAGGTAGTGAACAAGACATAATCTCTGCCCTCCAGACACCTTGTGTCTCCTTAGAGAGGCTATGAAGCCCATCCTTGAGGGCCCCAGGGGTCAAGTCCTGGATGCTGAGAGCATGGAAGGACAGCACTGCGTCATTATGTCAGGGAATCTCTGAGGACGAAAGGACATACCTGATGCCCACTGGGAAGACTGAAGTAGGGAATTAAAATTTTTTTGTGTTCTTTTTCTGTTTGTCTAACTGTACTACAGCATTTTGTTAACTAAAGGACTACCTATTAAGCAACAATTACACTCACCTAGAAAAAAATCCAGGGTGCAAGCAAAAGAAAGACAAGACCACAGCGGTTCGATGCCCGGCCTGAGCTGAGCTGCCGCTAAGCTGCCAATAGGTAGCAGGATGGCTCAGCTAAAAAAAAAAAAAAA
>NW_017731372.1:982705-1034022 GCF_001890085.2 Hipposideros armiger
ATATATATATGAATATAAATATATGAATATTCATATATATAATGGGAAACCCCTATCTCTTTTTTGTATCTTCTTATTGAGAAAATATGGAATACCATTGTTTTGGAATTAGGTAATTAATTCATTTGGGTTTTATTGACCAATCCTTGTGGAACATGTAATAAATAGGTAGATACATGATAAATTGGGTAACTCAAAAATTACACTAACTTTGGGTGATTTATCATTGGGATAAACAGCCTTTATACCTATACACATATATTATAGCAGAGAATAAACCTGGATCCCTAAAAATCCACAATAGTTCCCCTTTTGCCTACAGAGTCAAGTCTAACACCAACAACCTTAACATTCATGTCCCTCCACAATTTGTCAACTAACTACATGTTTCCACACCTAACTCTCAGTCCACACCTCATGCGTTCAATGTGCAGACAGATCAAATCACCCAGTATTTCAGTGCTGGCCCCAAACTTCTAGCTTCACTTCTTTTTTATTGGGGAACTGCCATGGTCATTGGTTACACATTGCTTTCATGCTAAAATGGCATAGTTGACTCTTTTAGGGAGGGCTCAGCTCACAGTGGTCCATGCGGGGATCGAACCAGCAACCTTGGTGTTATCAGCACCGTGCCCTAACCAACTGAGCTAGCTGGTCACCCTCTGGCTTCTGTTCTTTTGCTCATGGGGTTCTCTCTGACTAGAAAGGCTTTCCCCTTCTGTTTACAGCCATTTCCAAATGTCTCCATCTTTCTTCCCATTTCTAAGGTCCATCTCAACTACCACTGCACTGTTGTCCCATGTCTCAAGTAAAAGTGGGCCTCTTTTCTGTAATCCCAAATCCGAACGGCCAAGGGCTCAGCACTGGTGACCTACATTCTCAGCAGGGGTGGTCTTGCGAGTGGGTGCGGTCAGTCCAAATAATAATAATAATAATAATGATAATAATAGTAATAATAAAACACTTAGATGACACCAGAATAACAGCTGACTCTAACTAAAAATTTGCTATGTGCCAGGTACTCTTCTAATTTCTTGGCATAAATTAATTCATTGGATCTTCACAAGTGCCCCATGAAGCAGGTACAATATTATCCACAGTTTGCAGATAAGGAAACTACAGCCCAATTTCAGTAACTTACCCAGGGTGGCCCGGGAATAAGCGACAGAGCTGAGAAACCAGGCACTTCACCATTATGCTTTTCTGCCAGAAAAAAGAGACCCGCCATGAGCTGGAACACAGGCTGGTGACCCCAGGGACATGGAGGCAGGCGCCCATGTTTAGCTGGGTGAAGCAAACCCCAAACATTAGGTCGGCAGAGAGCACAGTGAGGGCACAGAGCAGAATCCACGTAGGGCTTTCGCCCCACTCTGGACCAATTGTAGGATCCTAAAGAAACGCACCCCTGCCAACTGCATTGGAAGGTGCATACCATTTTGGGTACCTCATCACTTTTTAAATTGCTAATAAACCTGTCTCATTGCCCCGATTAACCAGACGCTCCTTGAGGACCCATGTTTAACGCACTTACTACACGTATCTGGAAGTGGACTTTGCACATGGTGATTAATCAAAGTTATAAACCATTCATTCTCAGCTCACCTGGCTCTTTTTAATAAAGCAGACACACGTGAAAGATATTTTAGGAAGATTTCTATCTAACAGTTTAAAAATAATTCTCTGTTGTATTTTTTTTTCTTTATAGAAGGTTCTTGTTTGTTTGGTTTTTTTTAATTGCTCATCTCCCCCAGCTAGTATATAAGCTATAATACCTATGGGCACAGGCTTCATTCTTGTTTATCACTGCATTTCTGGCACCCTAGAACAATGCCTGGCACAGAGAAAGAAGTCAGTAAATATTCATGAAGTGAATATTTGAAAAAGAATGGACTTTGAAAATGCTTAGCAGACCCTCGTGGGCAGGCTTTCTTCTTTACAACCAGCCCTGAGTTAGGGTATCAATACTGTTGCATTACCCTCAAAGGAAGCACAAGGAACAGAAAGGGTTTTGCTGGAGGGGTTTGGGAGATGGAGAGAAGCGACCTCACACAGAGCACAGCATCTTCTCCTTCCCAGATCCCCACTGGGCATCTCTGTCCACAGCAGGCGCCTGCCAGCTGGTCATCCATCTCCCCTCCCATACTGCCCTCCTCCGGCACCGCAGGTCCCCGCCTGTCCTGCCTCTTGGATCTCTACGCATTCCTCCCTTGGCCCCAAGCAGTGTAGGGTCCCCAGTTTACCTCCTTCCACCTATGGTCCCTAGCTAAGGACGTGCATGCCCATTGGGATCCATTCTCCTTCGAAGGAAACAAGGGAATTAAAAATGATTTTTCTCTTTTACAAATGTCTTTATTTTGTTCCATCACACACAGAGACCTGAATTTGAATCCCAGTTTTTCCATTTTACTGTTGCATGACCTCAGTCAAATAATTACAAAACCTCTTCTTCACCTTGGTCTTGTCATCTTGTAAACACAGGGATATAACCGGCTTTACGGGGCTCTTGTGGGAATTAAATAGGACCAAAGTAGACAAAAACACCTGGTGCAGAGCAGGTGTTAAAGGAAATGTTACTTCTTTCTTTTGTCCTTGAAGTCAACTCTCAACTATCCAAAAGGACCCAGGCACCAAAGAAAGGTGAGGTTTTACAGAATAATGCATCTGAAATGCATCACCATTTAGAGCAGCGGTTCTCAACCTTCCTAATGCCATGACCCCTTAATACAGTTCCTCATGTTGTGGTGACCCCCAACCATAAAATTATTTTCGTTGCTACTAGATAACTGTAATTTTGCTACTGTTATGAATTGTAATGTAAATATCTTTTTGTTTTCTGATGGTCTTAGGTGACCCCTGTGAAAGGGTTGTTCGACCCCCAAAGGGGTCGCGACGCACAGGTTGAGAACCGCTGATTTAGAACATTGTTTCTATGGTCCCAGGAACTCAGAAGGCATATTAACCCTACAGGGAGGTTCCTGTGGGCAGTGGTGGTGAGAGAAGGCGAGGAACATTGCTGCTTTCTGAGTGCCAGTCACAGGTGACTGAACTGCGAGAGCTGCATGCACATCACTGTGAAAAGAGCTACTCAGAACACCCATGGTACCAGCCAGCACTGAAATGGAGACACAGATCTTAATAACCAGAGGAATATACTTTGGTGTTTACAGTGAGAAAACGTCACATGCCAAGGTCATCGTCCCACCCCAATCCCGTCACCAATGCCTCAGTCCTCACTTTCCTTATCATGAAGGTGGCTGAGCCTGGAAGGCACCCCATCCTGCCTACATTGGCATATTGTGAAGGCCACGTTGGGAAGAGCTGTCACCATACGTTATGATTCCCAGCTGACACAGCATCATCACCTCACAAATATTTGTTAGCTGCTTGATTTTAATGGTAGTTAAATAAATTACACTTAAAACCAAAATTGAAGACCCTTGGGTGCTGTCTCAAGGTAGTGATTCAAGGGAGCACTTGGAATTTTGTAAAAGATAAAGAAAAACTCAGGCTAGGAAAGCCTGGACAGATAAACCAAAGTCATTTTGGCAGGGAGAAATGTAAAGGATAGCACATTTATCCAAAACAAAAGAAATAATTCCTCCTTACTGAGAGGCCAGGACTGACTTCCTGACTGACGATGTGAAGGAGAAGTTAAACCATGTAATGCTGCATAAATTTGGAGCAACGTGAAGGTCAGCTTGGGTCAGAGCATAATATTTTTTCTTTTCACGAAGTCAGATTTTGAAAAGACTGTGACAGTTCTGAGAGCTCCCACAACCTGCAATCATTTGAGTGATGCACAAGCGAGTTTTAATTTCAAAGCTGAAGCTTAAAAAACGGATAAAAGCCTAACCAAGGAATCTTGAAGGAGGGATAGGGATGTCTGATATTTTGAAGCACAGGTCAGCACTGAAGAAGTTGTCTCACACGAGTGCAGTGCCAAAGCCCTTAGAGAAACACCCCACCCCCATCACGTCATTTGTCTTCTGTCCCTGCTCCTACTCCTTTCGTTATCTCTCTTCTCTCTTCAAACCGCAGCAACTCCTCCCCCATCCTCACGCTCACCTTTCTCTCTATTCTGTTGAGAGAACAGAAACTCTCAGAAGAGAATTTCCCCACGCTTCCCACCACCAGACCTAGCCACCTACCTGCATGTGACTCCGTATTCTCTACTTTCTCCTCTGCGACTACGGATGAATTTTCAGGGCTCCTCAGCAAAGCCAACTCCTCTGTTTTACCTTGACCCAACCCCTTTCACCTATCCACAGCTATTCAAGGACGTTCTTCCAAGATTTCTCTCCTCTTTCCTGCACTGTTAGTTTTCCATTAGACGTAGATGATTCTCATCGGCACACAAACATGACGTTATTTCTCCTTTCTTAAAGAAGATAAACAAAAAAGACCTTCCCTTGACCCAGGCCCCTGTCCAGCCATACCCTCTTTCTCTGCTCCATTTTAGAGCAACACTTCTCAGCGGGGCGTATACATTTGCTCTCTCCAATCACACTCTTCTTTCCTTCTTATGCTCCCTCCAGTCCAGTTCCTGCTCCCACCACTCCAGCAAATCTGCTTTTGTCAAGGTCTACAATGGCCTTGGCTTTGAGACACCAACAATCAGCTCGTTCTCCGTGCTCCTGTCGGTGGACCTCTCGACACTGACATGGCTGATCTCGCCCCACTGAAGCACCAACCGCCCTTGGCTTCCAGGACATCATCACTCTCCCGATTTGCCTCGGCCTCATCCACCGACTGCACTTTCACAGTCAGGGTTGCTGCCTCCTCCCCAAACCCCAGTCCCTAACCGCTGCAGTGTCACACAACTCAGTCCTTGGCCTCTGCTCTATCGACACTCCCTCCCTCTGTGGTCCCAGCCAGTCTCGTGGCTTTGAATACCACCTGCATGCTGAGGACTCCTGAGTTATTTATTTATTGTTATTTTTGGCTCATGCTGGTATATGCTTACTCATCATCTGCACTCGAATGTCTAATCATCCTCTCAGGAGCAACACGTCTGAGACTGAGCTCCTGATAGTCCCTCCTAAACCTGTTCTTCCCACAGTCACCCCGTATCAGTAAATGGCAATTCCATTCTCCCAGTGGCTCAGGCCCAAAATCCTGGCTCATCCTCCATTCCTTTTTCTTTCTCACCAAAACGGACCACTAAAAAATCCTATTGGCACGTCCTACAAAAATGTATCTAGAATTCTTTCGCTTTTCCCGAACTCTACCTCCCTGGTCCAAACTCCCACCATTTCTTCTCTAGACTATATGCAGTAATTTCCTAACTGGTTTCCTACTCTATTCTCAGGCCCGATGGTCTATTCTCACCACTGCAGTCCGAATCAGTCAATGGAAGTCATTCTCTTCCAGACCTGCAAATGGCTCCTCTTCTCCCCTGTAGGAAAGGCCGAAGTCCTGACAATGCCTTATAGGGCCGTATACAATCTAGCAATCCATTACTTCTTTAACCTTATCCACCACCCCCACTCTTCTATCCTGCTTTTTTTTTCTTCTTTGTTGTACTCCTTGGCACTTATAACCCTGACCTACTACATGATTATTATTATTTTGTTTATTGTCTTTCTGCCTCCACCAGACTGTAAATGCCATGAAGGCAGGGGTTTTTGTCTGTTTGTCCCCTGATGGACCTCCAGCAACAGGACTAATGCCTGCACATAGTAGGCACTTGTATAAGTATTGGTGGTGGTGGTGGTGGTGGTAAACAGACTCATGAAGAACATCTCCGGAAGCCACATGAGCCCTCACTGCCCCAGAAATTAATTCACCCCAAGTGGACGATAAATTCATTCTTTTTTTTTTTTTTAAGATTTTTATTGGGAATTGGGGGGATGGGAACAGTGGTGGGGAATTGGGGGAAGGGGAACAGACAAGTTGCTGTCGTTTTGTTCTTCAGTCTAGTTGTGGAGGACGTTGCTTCACTGGCCCAAGTTGGCACCATCATTGCGCTCTTCCCGGGCGAGGCACATCAGTCGCCGGCTTCTGGACTGCCGCTCACTGCGGCTGCTGGCCCCTCACGCTGGCTGCTGGCTACACACGGTAGCCCATGGCAACCCACTGCCACAGGGCCTGCAGCATCAGCCCAGCTCCAGGTTGAGCTGTTGTTCAGCATCTTAGCTGTGGAGGGCAGTGTCACTGGCCCTCATATGTGGGATCCGAACCGGGGCCCTCTGGCGTCCCAACCCAGCTCTCAACCATCGCGCCACTCGGCCCGATAAATTCATTCTTAAGCTAAGTGTGCTTTTGCTATATCAAGATTATATAACCTCAGTCATCATCATAATAATAGTAATAACTCATATGTATACAGTGCTTTCTGATTTACAGGATTCTTTCTCCCATATAGTTGTATTTCATCCTCAGGACAACTCTGAAATTGAAGTAGGCAAAGAGTGTCAAATCTATTTTGTAGATGAGAAAGATAAACCCCAGAGCCGTTAAATATCCCGTTTACGCGCCACCTAGACAACGAGTGCAAAACTGATGAATTCAAGTCCTCTGGCTCCAGGATTAGAACTATTGCTGGCATACCAAAACTTGTCCTTCTCTGGCATACTCAGATGAGTACAAAGGATCTGGGACCTTCTCTATCCTAATTTGGCTCATAATTTACCGTATTTCCCCATGTATAAGATGCACCCTTTTTCAAAAAATTTGGGGTCCAAAAACTGGGTGCGTCTTATACAGTGGTTGTAGTTTTTTACTTGCATTTCCCGCACGTGATGAGGAGTTGTATGAATTTTATGATGAATAAAACTTGAGTTCAATAACTTTATGTAATATATTTATTTCAAATTTTGGGCCCCCAAATCAAGGTGCATCTTATACATGGGAGCGTCTTATACATGGGAAAATACGGTATTCAACAAATACTAATCAAGTACTTCCTATGTTCTAGCATTGTTCTAAACACTGAGCATACAGTACAGGATAGCACAGACCAGTACAAGATTATATGCTCATGGAGTCTATATTCTTAAAGAAGAGACGTCAAGGGGCCGGCCAAGTAGCTCAGTTGGTTAAGAGTTGACTTGGGAGCACAAGCTCTGAGCAGCAGAACCGCTGGTTCAGATCCCACATGGGTCAGTGACGCTGCACCCTCTACAGCTAAGATTGTGAACAACAGCTCAACCTGAAGCTGGGCTGCCGTGAATGGTCGGCAATGTTGTAGGTTGTAGTGGGGCTGCAGTGGGGCTGTAGTGGGCTGCTGTGAGCTACCTTGAGTGGTACTGTGAGTGGCCGGCAGCCAGCATGAGCTGCCGTGAGCCGCCGTGCGCGGCCGTCCAATGGCTGGCAACCGACTGCCTCAGCTGGGAAGAGTGCAATGAATGTAATACCAACATGGGCCAGTGAAGCGATGTCCTCCACAACTAGACTGAAGAACAAAAGGACAGCAACTTGTCTGTTCCCCTTCCCCGATCCCAACACTGTTCCCCTCCCCCAATTCCCCAATAAAAAAATCTTAAAAAAAAAGAGATGTCAATAAACAAATACCCTTTAAATATGTCAGAGGGTGATAGTGCTATGAAGGAAGATGGATAGAGATTGATGGAGAACAGAGCAGATGAGCTATGTTAGAGATGCCCAGTAATAACTTATTAACATGTTACTCACCAATCCTTCTTCTGGCAAGGGGGGTGGACAGTGCTTCAAACTCTGGGTGGAGATACTCCAAAATGTATTATTATGCATTTGAATAACAAAGACATTCAAGATTCCCAATCTAGATGCTAGGGGGTGGGGGTGATGTTAAAGCTCAATAAAACAGAGCCTGGTTGACATTTTCAGAAGATAGCACCAACAGTACAAAGTGACAAGAACACAGATTTTGTTCATGACAGAGGAGCTTTCTAACAAATGAAGCTGTCCAGCAATGAAACAGAAATGAGCTCCCTGTCATGAAAAGTATCCAATAAGTGACTGAATCACCTCCAAAGTCTCTTCTTCCAACTGCAAATCTAATTATTTTCCATTCTGTGGAGCCTCTCTGTATCCTAAGTCACCATGTGTTCCAATGGGCGATGGAGTGAGGACAGGAGCAAAAATCTGGCCCCAAACCACAGCTCTCTTGCCAGGCCTCACAGAAAATGAGCAGTCACCTGACTACTGGCCCTAGATCCTTCCAGCAGCAGAAAAAGCTGACTCTTCTGCAGGGAGATTAGGGGAACAGCCTATTTCAGCCTGACTCTGCAGAAACTACCAAGGGCTCACATCTAAACGAGGCACTCTGTCTGGCAGGAACGGGCAGGAGGTCTTCATGGGTCATTCTAGTCTCAATGACAGGTAAACCACCCACAATTACAGAAAGGAGAAGAGCAAACTGTCCTGGCCACAAGGCTGCCACTCTGGTGGCTTGAATGTTCATGGGTAATGTCCACATGTCCCCAGGTCTCTCTGACATCCCAGCCCATTCACAGCACCTCTAAATGGCCATCACCCACCCTGCTTTGCCTTTCGGCCATCTTCCAAATCCTCCACTAATTGGAAACAGGCCTCCAAGGGGACCGTGTGCTGGCTCAGGCAAGATATCACGGGACGGACACTGGCAACAGCTAAACTAGTACCCCCATTTATCCATCACTTACTGTAGGCCAGAGAGTTTGCTAAGAACACTGCATGTGACAGGATAGGCTATGATCTTTTTTTTTTTTTTTAACTTTACCGGGGGGACAGTGTGTTTTTTCTTGGACCCATCGCTCCAAGTCAAGTCGTTGTTTTCAATCTAGTTGTGGAGGGCGCAGCTCACTGGCCCATGTGGGAATTGAACCAGCAACTTTGGTGTTAAGAGCCTGTGCTCTAACCACCTGAGCCAACCGGATGCCCCAGCTATGATCTTTATACATGTAGCTGGGACATACATGGAGAACTATAGCTGGACAGAGTCTGACTAGCAGTGGTGGCTTTTGCTTGTTGAGTGGGGTAGGCCAGGCAAGGGATTCAAAGGGGTGGGAAAGGTGATGGAGGGGCAGCTGGAGGAAGAATTAAGTGGGGAGGAACAGACAGAGAATTTGCGGAAAGGATGTGGGGAGGTGGGAGGCAGTGGCTGGAAGAAAGGAGGTAAGCCTGCTGCCATTAGGGGAAGAACCACATTTCCCATCCCTAGAGTTGGGTGGGACATTTTGGAAATTGTTGGTGATTTACACTTTAACCCCTGCTATCTCTTCGTAAAATATTTAGTAAAATTGGCATCACTTAGACTTGGGGACTGATCTGTGATTTTTCAGGGGGTGCAATAAGGCATTGGGGCCCAAGGTGAGAGCCAGGCGGTCAAAGGAGGTGGTGTTACAATATAGTCACATTATTTCGTTTCATCCTCACAACAGCCCAGCAAGGTAGGTATTATTATCCTTATTGAACAATGTGTGGGGGAGGGAGGTTACTAAATAATTTTCTGTAGACACTCTTGTCAATTACGGTGCAAAAGAAGAGAGGAAATTTTATATTGATATCCGTCTACTCCGACCCTGTGCCTTTAAATGAGCAGACAGGTGAGGGTGGCTACTTCACCCTGTTTGATCATCACCCAGGGCTTATCTGGATTTGCTCCCAACCTCCTCCTGTGTCCCAGTGGCTTCTGCTTCTGAGCTGAGCCCTTCCTTTCGCTCTTCTGTCTGTCCTCTGGCCTCATCTACAGCTCTCTCTGGTGGTCTGCAGAGTCCCATGGCCCTTCCACATTTGGCTGCCATGGACAGGATCCCCAGAGCCTCTCTGCACACAAACCCACAGTCCTGAATAGAGTACTGAAGGTCCCTTTACACTCAACAAATGAGCAAGGCAGCATCTTGCAGTAGTTGGAAACACTGACCTCCAGGGTCAGAGCATGTGGATCTATATTCCTGCCCACCATGGACTTGCTGTGTGGCTTAACACAAGTTACCTAACCTCTCTGTTATCATAGCTGAATGCAAATAACAGGATTGTTGTAGGATTGAATGAGGCCAGGTGAGGAAAGCATGTAAAACAGGACCTGGCACAAAAGTAAGTGATCAATAAATGTTAGCTCATGTGTTAGTTTATAGTGTCTATTTATTGGGGAGGATGATCAGAGTCGGTCACAACACAGGCTGGAAAAATCCCATTGTGTCAGGGATGCCAGGCCACTGTTGCTCCCCACTCCAAGCCAGGAAGAGTGTGTGTCAGTGGTTTCAGTTCCCACAAAGGCCTTTGGGCAGGTGCCCTCTGGGGCTAGTTAAAACTGGTGGAAAGGCAAAGCTGAGAGATCACTTAATTGACAAGTTGGATTTTTTCCCCTTCCCCATCCCTTTAATTTCTAAAGTTCAGACTTTACCCCAAAGCTATTGTCCTACGATAAAATGATTCCTGATAAGCAACAGCATTTTTTTTATGCCTTTTCTCTTTCCCAGCCTTTTCAAACACAATGGCTTTACGCATTTCTTTAAAAACAACAACAAAAAATGTTTGATCACAATAGACCGAAAAAAACCAATATGCGTCTAAAAGAAATACGCCTTGTAAATTATAATATTATGGGTTGTATGGTGTGGGAGGTGGAAGTGAAGGGGACCCATGCCAGGAAAACAGCTTGAAAGCACCCCAGTCATAATGGGGGAGGCCCACTCTGGAGACTTTCCTTACCAGCCACTGTTAGAAACCTCCAAAAACCAATCTTAATAAAACAAGTGCAGCTGGGAAGAGCACATTTCATATGGAGAAGTCATTCAAGTGCATTTTTTATGAATATTCAGAGCCATATGATTTGCTGGGCAAACTGGGATAGTGGGTTCATACATTCCCCAAGGGGTTCAGCAGGGAGTTCTTTATTCGCTACATTTAAATGCAAATGATCCCAGAACTGCATGACAATACACTTTGAAAGTTGATTTAAAACAGTACTAGGGAAGGATTAAGGGGCCCACCTAAGAAGGATTTTATTTTAATTTTCTACAGAGGTTAAAGTCAGGCCAAACAGAAGGCCAGAATTCAAAAGAAGCCCAGAATTCAAATGCTACCACAGGAGCCAACCTTGTCACTAAACAGAATTGGTTTATTTTTCTCCTCTTATGAAAAAAATGGAAGAAAAGAAAAATTCCTTTTTTTGTTTGTTTAGCAAAAACTGACTTCTGATTGATATGCGCCTACCTCACCAAATTGATGATCATACAAGCAAAATCCTAGAAACTTGACACTTAGCTTGTGCCATCTTGAGGGTGAATGAATATTTTCAGAAATACTAGCAGCAGATTCCAGGCCTACTCTGATTTGTGAGGAACCCTGGTTGTTCAGAGCCCCCAGGTTGGGAACCATTAATGTAGGAGCATCTTCTAACAGGCATGCATGGCTTTGAGTGATAAGGGATAAAGAGTTGAACGTTGTCATGGAGGAATGGTGCATTGTGTCCAGTGGGAGTTCCATGTGGAGGAGAGCCTCAGGGGCCCCACATGATGTAAGAAAGGTGGGGAAGGCCATCAATCCCTTGCTTCAAAGGCAATGCCAATACTAGTGTCACCCACTATTGGCCAGGTGGAGGCATTGTTATGTCTGCTCAAAGATGGAAATGAGACATTGTCCCCATACCATCTCTGCCTGCAACTCATACTGTCAAGCGAACAAACATGATACGGGGAGGAGAAAGATTCAGTCTGTAAATGGAAGTCATATAGACAGAGAAGCAATGATGTACCAGCTGAAAGGATCCACCTTGAAACAATAGGATGTCTAGGATTTGATTCAAAAGAATATAGGGCAGGGGTTGGGCAGTGGGTAAAGGTATTGATGAAGCAAGATTGGCAATGAATTGATAATTATTGATGTTAGGTGACAGATACATTGGAGTTCATGATATTCTGTTGACATTTGTATATGTTAGGAAATTTCCATATGAAAAATGATTGTTTTTGTTATTTGATGTTTTAAAAGATTCTGCCTGCCCAATTTTAATGTGACACGGCTCACCTCTGTTGGGACAAATTCACCATTTACAGGGAACAAGAGCATTTTAGCCACTCTCATGGGAGTCCTGGGAAGAGGGTAGTGCCAATGACGTAACCATGAGGGGAGGAGCTAGTGAGACACGATAGGAAGAACGTTCAGAGTTCAGTCCCCAAACCAGGACTTTGAAACACGAACTTTGAGAGAGTTCTTTGGAGCCCTCAACAGAATCCATTTAGGGGGTGACCAGTTAGCTCAGTTGGTTGGAGCGTGGTGCTGATAACACCAAGATTGCTGATTTGATCCCCGCATGGGCCACTGTGAGCTGTGCCCTCCTTAAAACAGTCAACTATGCCATTGTAGCATGAAAGCAATGTGTAAGCAATGACCATGGCTGTTCCCCAACAAAAACTTTTTAAAATAAAGTCCCTGCAGTGAAATATCAAGAAGCTTGATCATTCAAGAATTCAGAGACTTCTAGGAATTGTCTGGGAACCTGCAATTTAGAACCTTATTCTAAAGGCAGCCTGTGGCTCCAGTGTGTGGTTGACATCATCTCACATAACTAAGCCTGTGCACTGACCTGCAAAGCTCCAGAGGATACCACAACTTGATGATATGCCAGCTTTTGTGTTGTTTTACCAGCCAGGTTTTTAAATAAATAGGACCAGTTTAGTAGCTTAGTCTACCACACTGACTGATTATTCAGACTGTCAGGACCTTGTAGCATACAGGTAGCCACAGCTTGCCGTACCTGATTCAATTAGAAAGAGACAGACACAGTGTCACAAATAAAGAGAGAATCCAGGAAGCTCAGTTCAATAGTACATAAGACAGCACACATCAGGCCACATCAGAATGCTGCATCATGAACTGAACATAAACTTTAGGGAGGGATATAGATGATGAAGTTATGCTCAAGGAAGAGGAGCCAGGGTATCATGAAGAGTAGAAACAGTAATGGATGTCCAGCTGAAGGAACTGGGGCTGTGACATCTACAGAGAACGTCTGACAAGTAGAAGACAGATTAGACCTGTTCCATGGATCTCAAGGAAAAGAACTGGGGCCAACACACATAAGTCATGAGAAGGCCAACATCAGCCCAACAGAAGGAACAATCTTGAAAAAAGTAAAATTGTACCAAGGGTTATTTGGCTGCTTTGGAAAATAGTGCGCTCCCTGGGCCTTGAAGACTTCAAGCAGAGTTTAGACGAATACTTGTAAAGATGTTTTTAAAGGGGATTTCAGGACTGGGTGAGTGTCTGCATACTTTTTGAAAGTGCCTTCAAATGAAGATGCTGTGATTTCTGAAGGCGAAAACTTAAAGTGGACAAGACAGGGTTTTTTTGTTCGTTTTTGCTTGTCTGAAGTGGAACAAATAACACACAAAGCTCCCCTTTGCCATGTACATCAAAACTTTTTCAAACTGTGAGTAAATACAAAGAAAACTTAACTCCTCTGCCACCCTCAGACTACTTTTGCATTACTGAGAAACCATCCCGAGATGTACCAGGCATCTGACTGAAGCATCCAATGGACTGTTTCATGATTCACCTTCATCCTCGACCCCACATTTTCCCCTCCTGCCAAGATACAGACTTAATAGTTCCCAAACATGACTTCCACGGTCCCACTGCGGCTATCTGGAAAGGCTAGCCTCAGGGAGCGAATGCCACTCTAGGGCGCATGTGCTTTCCTATCTCGAGGCGACAACCGTCTCAGTTTTCGAGGTTCCTGAGTTTCTGCTATTTGTCCTGTTTTCTGAATCTGTCATAGTTGAATCTATGTTTTCTAGTATTTCCCAATTCCCAAATTCTTGTCTGATTTTATTTTTTTAGCTGAGCCATCCTGCTACCTGTTAGCAGCTCAGCGGCTGCTCAGCTCGGGCTGGATTCAAACCGCTGTTGCTCAGAGCTCAAACTCTTGAGCAAGCTCTTAACCAACTGAGCCACTCGGCCGGCCCTTCTTGTCTGATTTCTGATCAACCATTTTGCCTAAACTTTGAGTCTGGATAGTCCTAACAGTTCCATCATTCATTCATTTGCTAAATATTTATAGTATTTTCCATGTGCCTTGAGTACCATGCTAAGTACTCTAGAAAAGAGTACGGAAAGCCATGTGACCCTGACAAGGGCCTACGTCTGATAGAGAACATGAAACGTGGACAATCATAGCTACAACCCACAGCTCAATGTGCTAAGTGCCCTAAGAGAGGGACAAACCAAGTGCTATCAGAGTTCAGGGGGAGGTGTGATGCTGCAGAAAAGTGAGATGTGACAACAAAAGCAGACTGTACAAGCCTGATACAACTGGTGTGCTAATTTTTTTTTTAATCCTCAAATATAAGGTATGTAAAATATTAGATTTAGAGGAAGAGGTAGCTGTGATTTAGGAAAAGGATGTTCTGAGAAAGTACCGGGGGGGGGGTGACAAAAATATATATGCACATTTTGAGAGATGTTATCTATATTCAAGCCATAGTTCGCCATCATCAGAAGTGTCTGGACACTGATGGTAACCACTTTGAGCACCTCTTGTAATTGCAGAAGTCAAACGTGACTTGTGTTCCTCTTTTGTTATTGGTAAATACTGAGTATTACAATTTTAATAGTTTTTTTTCCTTTCTTAAAATGTGTATACATTTTTTTGGCACCCTCTGTATCTCTAAAGTTCAACAGCTAAGAAATGTCCAACATTAGCCAGAGTGGCTAATCTACGCCTAGTGTAAACCAAATACCAGAAAATCATCCCCATTGTGAACATGGCCATTTACTCAGTCGGCCGGAAAAATTACAATTATGAAATTGGAACCACATTTGCTGCATAAATGAGTCTTTTTAGAGATTTAGTTTAGACTGAAAAATTGTTCATTAAAGAGTTCCTCTGGGTAATGGACTTCAACTACACTTTATATTTTTAGAACCTTTTAGATTCACTCCCCAGTCCAACCCCCAGAAGTAGGTGATATCAGGGGTAGGCAACCCTTTTCTGTAAAGGGCGAGATCGTAAATATTTTAGGCTATGCATTCCATATGGTTTCTGTCGCAAGTGCTCAATTCCGCTGTCATAATGTGAAAATAGCCACAGATGATACACATATGAATGAGTGGGGCTGTGTGCCAATAAAACTGTATTTATGAATACTAAAATATGAATTTTATAAAATGTTCATGTGTCACAAAATATTATTCTTCTTTTACATTATTTTCCCCAACCATTTAAAAATGTAAAAGCCATTCCTAGCTTGCAAGTCACGTTTTGCCAGCAGGCTGAAGTTTGCTGATCCCTGGGTTAAATCAATCACCCCATTTACAGATGAGAAAACAAAAGCTAAAGGGAATGAACAAAGTGTATTCCCAAATCAACAGCCACTTAGTTTGTTAATTTCCATATGTAGAGAAATAATAAAGCAATAGGAAAAACTGGGATATTTACCCACTCTTTATCAAAACAATTCACAACATGGGAAAACCATATATCATCTATTAACTTTGATTCTCTGGGGCATAACAAGTAAATAATTTTTAAATTGTGCTAGCAAGATTGGTTCATGGCAAATGAAGCAATTATGGCTCAAGTTTATGTGTACAATATGTGACTGTCTCTCTTAATTTAAATTTATAATGGGTAATAGTCTCTAATTTTAAAAACTTTTTGCCTTATGTTAAAGATCTTGTGCTTCATGCAAAGATTCACACACTGCCAAATATTTATCAGCGCATAAATATTTCAAAGGAACTATGAACCGTTACTGATGTAGTTTATTCTCAGGGCTCCATGAAAAGATGATTTTACCTCTCTGTAGGTCCCTAGATGAAGGGTTGGAAAAATGTTGAAGAATACAGCATTGAAAAACCCAACCCCTCACTGGAATGTCACTTATTTGAGGCTTTAAAATGATATAACATTCATAAATTTCAAAGTCATAGAAACCCATAGCTTTACAGCAAGAGCAGAAATATACTTGTTCCTGAAAGGATTATAGTTGGAAACAAATGTCAAGGGAAAGAATCATGTTGGTCCTTCCTCCTCACACAATGAAGCCTGTGGAAAAGGGAGTAGGCACACGATCCAAAGCCTACAAAATCATGGAAGATCAAGGTAGGGTGAATGGAGTTTACCAAACCTGAGAATACCTGAACAGCGAAAGGCCAGCCCATTGAGGTAAAGAAGGGGTACAGTTAGCTCCTCAGTGAGAACAACATCCCAGCAGAGGAGTGGTTGTTTCTTTGATTGACTGTTTGGATGAGTGGTACAGCATCATAATTTTTCAGTTACTTATCCCTTCAGTAGCTATGGCTTGAACAATGTACAACGTTTCTATTTCAGAAAATATAAATTAATTAAATAGTTAGTTAATTAAATCATGGGTGGGGGGGAGGAAAAGCCCTCCTTATTTCAAAGAGTGACACAGAAATCACAGCTTTAAAAGGTTTAGATAAAATCACAGGGGCAGATCCCCGATAAAGGGAACATGGGCGTTTGGGAGGCAAGCTTATATCTGAAATGTGCTCCTCTGCTCCTGGCCCTTCAGCGGCTCACTCCAAGTGCTGGGAAAGTCTGAACAATTTGGAAATGCCCCCTTTCCTTCCCCCCATTTTCTGGCTCTCTCATCTCCTGCCCTTGCCTGTCCCCACCCGCATTCCAGTTATCTAGCAAGCTCCTTGGAGATCCGCGAGGGTCCACATATCCTCCTGCTCTCAGCCCAGGATGCCATTCTCCATCCGGCCCATTGTGCAGCTTCTGCTTTTAAGCTCACGCTCACGGAAACCAGCCCTGGTGGCCCTCCTACCCTGTCTAGAGTGACAGCGTCTTCCTCCAGGCTCCCGCTTGACCTCACTCTCACCTCTGCAACAGCACTTAGGACTTGAACTGCTCCTTAGCTTATCTCCTTTACAGAAGATGATCTCCCTGAGGTATGGGAAGGAGTGTCTTTGATTTTCATAGCCCTGAAGCCTAGCATGGTGCCTGAAGCACATTTACAACTCAATAAACATTTGTTGAGTGAATGCATGGCCACTGAGTCCATTCATGACTCTACCCTTCTTGCCACAGAAAGAACACACACTTGAGGTAATTCTAACATTTCATTCATTCAGTCATTCCACACACATTTATTGAGCACCAACTATGTGCCAGGCACTGTTCTGGGAGCCTAAGAGAATCATGAATGAGTAAATAAAGATCCCTGCCCTTGAAGAGCTCACATTCTAGCGGAGGAAAGAGACATTAAACAATAAATATGACAAATAAGGAAATAAAATGCTTTGTTAAAAGGTGGTAAGAAGCAGGGGAAAAGATATGAGTAGAGCAGGTCAAGGGGAACTGGGTGGTTGAGTTATGATTTTAAATTATGTGATTGGGGAATAGGACCTACCAAGTGGACAATGAGAAGGTTAGATTTGGGCAAAGACTTTTGAGAGAGTGAATTGGACATGGGGATATGTGGGGGAAGGGCATTCCAGTCAGAGGGTAGCATTCAGTACAAAGACTCTAAGGCCAAAGCAAGGAGGTCATTGAGGTTGGCTAAGAATGAAGTAGAAAGAGGTGTGTTTGGATAGGGAGGCAGCTGAGGGGGATAGGTGGTAGATCATGGAGGCCTTGTAGGCCATTATAATGACTTTGATTCTGAATAAATTAGAGAGCAATTGGAGGATTTTGAGCAAAGGAGCAAAATGATCTGACGTTGGTCTGGCTTCCATTTTAAAAGAGTTGCTTTGGCTATTTTGTTGAGGATTGAGTACTGGGGCCAAGGGAAGAAGCAAGGAGATCAGTTAAGAGGCTATTGCAATCATTCGGATGAAAGATACCAGTGGCTCATACCAGGATTGTAGATGAAGAAAAATGGTTGGTCCTAGTTATATTTTGAAGATAGAAAGATCCAAAAATATTTGCTGACATGATGGGATGTGCATAGCAAAAAATGAATCAAGCATTAGTCCAAGGTTTTTGACCTAAGAGACTGGAACAAGAGAAACACTGTATTTACTCTTATCTAGGGGCTATACTTCACCTGTCCTCCTCCTGTCTGGCAAGTGTTAAATGAGGTCAACATACAGCAGCATGGCTGCCATGTGGGGGCAAGATGATACAGGAGAAAAGGGTTAGCCTCTGAGTCTTGCTCCTTTTCTACCTCCCCCTCTCACCACCATCATATCCCCAGAATTACAAGAATTTTCCTGGTTTGCTCACTTGTCCAGATCTAAAGAGAATTTTGCAATAGATTTCATGGAAAACAGTTGAATGATAGTAGTTTAAAGAAGCCCAAATGAAGTTAGCTCCATTATTAAAATGATAATAGAAAAGATGATGATGCTGGTAGTATTTATAATATTTGCCTTTGCTGCAGAGATCATGGATCATGGAGATGCTGTACAATACAAAAGGAGGAGGGAGCCAATGTCAGGACGATGGCCTTAGTCACACCATGTAAGCCGCTGAACATCTTTTTGGGCTACAATATTTCTGAGGCTATCTGCCAAACTGTATCCTAAACCGGCAAATGCATTTCATGCAATTGAATGATTACAACTGGAAACCTCTGGCAATGGAAAACTTTTGTCCTGTAAACTGATGCGGCATTTACATATATAGAAATGCAGAACATATGAAAAAATAAAGTTATGCAAGTCTCTATAAAATAAATTCCTGTATCCCAGCTCTTAGTCTGTTATAAAGTCCTAAAGAATTATTTTAAATATCTTTGTTTTATCAAAATTTTGTGCTGAGTATTATTTGTTTTTTTAATTAAAAAAAAAACAACTACTGTTGAAAAAATATTTAATGTATTCCTTTGTGTCCTTAGGATCTTTTTGAGCAATTCGGGATGATTTGAAAATGCCTTAAAAATGAATGACAACTCTACTAGAAAGTGTATATTTCACAGTATCATTAAATATTGATTAAGCAACCACTATATACAGAACACTGGGTTGGTGGCCAAGAGCACAATGAGATCATAAAATTTAGACTTGAATATTTTTAAAGAAACCCTTTCAAAACTGGGTTTTCATTCTCTTTCATGCACAGACTACTTTCACAACTATTGCCTAACAGGAGAGAGAGAGATTATCCATCTAGTTTTGATCAAAGCTAAATTCTTTAACATGGCTTACAAGCCTTCGTAATTGGTCAAGTTTCCACCCACCTCTCTAGTTTTGTCTCTCACTCCCTTCCTCCTTGAACAACCCTGAAATTTCCTTAGTTCTAGTATGCCCTGGCTCCGCCCCACCAACCCAGGCCTTGTGCATGGTTGATTCCTCTACCCAGATGAGATTCTATACATTCATTTACTTTTTATTTATTTAGCCACTCTTATGGAGCAAAGACACGCTTTTTAAATAGGCATTTCAAGCATGTTAAAGTTTCTCAATTTCTGGGCCGGCCGAGTGGCGCCTTGGTTAAGAGCTGGCTTGGGACGCCAGAGGGCCCCGGTTCGGATCCCACATATGAGGGCCAGTGACACTGCCCTCTACAGCTAAGATGCCGAACAACAGCTCAACCTGGAGCTGGGCTGCCGTGAGTCGCCGGCGATGGCGTAGGCTGCAGCCCGTGCTGCATAGGTTGCCATGGGCTACCGTGTGTAGCCAGCAGCCAGCGTGAGCGGCCAGCAGCCGCCGTGAGCGGCCGTCCAGAAGTCGGCGACTGATCTGCCTCGCCCGGGGAAGAGCGCGATGATGGTGCCAACTTGGGCCAGTGAAGTGACGTCCTCCACAACTAGACTGAAGAACAAAAGGACAGCAACTTGTCTGTTTCCCATCCCCCAATTCCCCAGCGCTGTTCCCATCCCCCAATTCCCCAATATAAATCTTTAAAATAAAATTTTTTTTTAAAGTTTCTCGATTTCTGACACCTCTTTCTCTATTCGTAGCAACTCAGATTAATTTTTCTGATGATTTCTAGTTGTAGCAAAAGGGGCTACATTTCCAATTCCACAACAAGGAGAGAGAACCCTTTTCATTACCCTTTAAGGGGAACAGAATCAGATTATGACTCTTTTCAAAAGATCCAACTGTTCAAAGCAAAAATATTTTGAAATAGAAAAACTGGAAAATCCAGTTATTTTGCAATCATCGAAAAACAGGATACATATCTGCTCTGATCAAGTCCCTCAATTCTTTTTGTTGTTGTTGTTTATGGCAAAACTAATCTGATCACTCCTTTCTTGCTTTTCTATTTAACTTGCTATCTGATTCCCCAGTGGCAGATTTATTGACAAATATAGCAATACAAATACAAAGAGCTATACTGAAATATAATCTCTATATACTTAATTAAAAACCTTACATGTTTAAAAAAAAACTTCTAGCATCACATTATCTTCTTATATAAGGCATGAAATAAAACATTGTTAGTTTATGGGTTTACTGTGCCAAAACCTTTTATTAATCTCTGAAAACATTTTAGTTATAGTTAAGTATATAGGTGTCAAATATCTCTACACAAATATTATTTTTTCCTATGTGTTTCTATAGCCACAAATAGGAATACTATCAACTCCCCTTTCAGAGGAAAGGAAAAAGCTCATTTTAAAGTACTTTACAATTATTGAGAACTATACAAGTACTACTTTACAGAGATAGTGAGTTTTTAGTTCTAAATGCTTCCTCTCTTTTTGTTATAGTCTTTCGCTTTTTTCTTTGGTAAGCAACTGGGTTTCAATACTAAACGTGTCTGAAATTTCTAAGTTTTGTTTAGGTCTTTACATTTTTTTTCTATTACAAATTTCAGGCGCCTTAAAGAAAGGTTGACAATTTTATTGCATTAATTATTTCTGTATTGTTGGGAGAAAAATTTAAAAGCAATCTAAAAGAAGAAAATAGCTCGTAAACAACTGGTTTCTTTACAGATGGGAAAGAGCTCTTAAGGAAATGCATATTTAGGAATCTCATTTAGTTGATGGCCAACTTACTTCTAATCTCTGTTAATACATGTTTGCAGGAAATACAGTCCATGGAATTATGCAGTTAGAATACTTGTGAGCACTGGTTCCTGTCTGGTACAGTGCAAAGGTCTCTGGAAGTGGAATCAGGAACATGGGGTTCACATCAAATCTGCCACCTACTCTCCGCAACACTTAAGCCACTTAAGAAAGTCCCTTAGAAGGGCTGGCCGAGTGGCTCAGTTGGTTAAGAGCTTGCTCAAGAGTTTGAGCTCTGAGCAACAGCGGTTCGACTCCCGGCCCGAGCTGAGCTGCCAACAGGTGGCAGGATGTCTCAGCTTAAAAAAAAAGAAAGAAAGTCCCTTAGACTCTGAACACCAGTTTCTCATTTGTAAAACGGAGATAATGTCTTTCTTGTAAGCTTGTTATTAGGAATGTGATGTAATATATATGAAAAGGCTTTGTAAAACAGAACCTACAAAAATAAACTATAATGTTTACCATGAGCTCAAAAATTCCCATTAGATATTCTGCCAAAAAAAAAATAGTTTAATATGTATTTTGTGTTCTTGTTCCCTTTTCACATGTATATGTGCTAAATCCTTCACTAGGTTATAAGCTCCTTAAAGCCACAGTGAGCATACCGTTTCTTCTCATGTTCTATGGATTACAGGTAACTAATGGATGCTCCAAAGGCTTTATTGAAAGATATTCTCTCTTCTTCCTCAGTTCCAATAACAAGCAAATAGTCACTACTGTCAAAAGTCTCCTTTCACCTACTCTGTGTGTAAACCTCCCCGCTGTAATCCATGCCTATTTTCACATAGTCTAGCCTCCAAACTCATGGATAATTGGCAGGTGGGCATTGGCTTAACAAAAGTCTTTATCACTGTTACCAAACTCTCTTCAGCTGCAAGACAGAATCCTTGGTTCTCAGTCTAAATCTGTTTCTCTTGCAATTAATCCAAATCAAGCAGGATTAACCACATCGTTAGCCCCAGGAAGAAAAGAGGAGTGCCTGCTGGCTCACTAAAGATTCCTAGAGCCAAGGAGTTCCAGAAGGAAGTCCACCCCTGCCTGGGCGACTAAAGGGAATATGTACATCGACATAAAGTATCTGGAGGAAATATGGACAGTCACAAAAAGGACACAACTGCGGACACCACAATCAAAAGAAAGGGAAAGTGAAGTGTTCCCAAGGCACTGATGTTCCCTTAGACGACCGATGAGAGGCTCTGGTCTACCATGATGCTTAATAAAAGGTCTTTATTTAATAGGTAAGTTGGCATTGGCTCCTAGTAAAACACTTTGAAAAGCTCAAGGGATGACAAGGCAGGGATGGCTACCGCTCAGTCTCTCTCCTTGGATCCTATAAATGTGCCTACCTGATCTGCCCTCTCCCCAAAGTAATCCTATATTCTTTTCATGAGTCTTTTAATAAGCAGGCCCATTCCAACGCACCTTGTAGGTTTAAAAGAGGCGTATTTTTAGCGTAAAATACCTCTCCCAGTCTTTGAAAGCCATATGATGTGGCTTTCATTACAGAGCCATAGGACGGCTCAGCAATCCTCAGGCTCCGGGTAAACACGTGTGCCCGCAGCCAGCTACGGCCCACACTGCGTTTCAGCACCGCCGCCTCTGGATAGCGCCTTGCTGGCCCGCCGGGTCAGGGCCTCCCACCGTCACTTCGCCATCTCCAGCCCACTCCTTTTCCTCTTCTCGTTTCCCTCAGTGCGTGAAAAAAAGCACCCCCAACTTCTAACCTCGCCTCAATCCTGCTTCCAAAGTGACCTCCGCGTCCCTCCCTCAGGGTCTAAACGCGCACGCCCCCGCGCCTCTGAGTCCTGCCGGAGCAGCAGCATAGCCGCGTCGTTTACCCAACGGTGGCCCAAGTTCTCCGACTGATCTGGCTCACCTTTCCCTTGTCTCTGCTAATCCCAAACCAGCAGCCAGGGGCCCCCTTCTCGCTCCCTCTCTCCAAGCCCCAAAGCCTCCACGAAACAAACGGCTGGATGATGCGCTTTCCCACCGCCCCAACTCGCGCACGCGCGCGCGCACACACACACACACACACACGCACACGCACACTCGCACGCCGCAAGCCTCCCGGGTACCATCGCCCTGGGCAGAGCCTAGCCAACTTGGGTCCCGATCCATCAACAGCGTCTCGCAGAAGGCCGCCCGCAGCGGTCGCTCCGCCCCCTCCCCTTCCGGGGCAGAAGGTCCAGACAGCCAAGCCCCAGCTGGCTAACCGACCCCCACCCCCACCCCATTCATTTAGCCATCCACCTCCCGCGGGCAAAACACGGTCCACCACCTTCAAACATTTCGCCCCTGGGGGTCGCCCCAACCAATCAGCCAAACCCTAAATTAATCTCCTTGAAGCCCCAGCCCAATTACTGGTGTGTTGTGTGTGTGTGTGTGTTTGTAGCTCCGAGGCATATACATCATTTAACTCCTTCGAGCTTTCCACCCATCCTAAACAAACAGCACGTTATCTCCAACCTCCCCCTTCTCCCTTCTCGGCGCCCAAACCTCTGCCCCCATCCCGATCCTCGTCAGCTAAGTAGCCAAACCACCGCACAGCCGCACCCCAGTTCTCGAACCTCGACCTCCCACCCAGCCTAAGCCAACACTCACCTCCCGCCCCGCCCCTCCCCCACCTCTTGGCCCCCAGCGAGCCGGGTCTGGCCCAAGCAACTGACGCCTCGAAAGCGCAGTCTGCGTCCTCTCCCGGGAGCCCGGGAGGGCTGACCTCCCACCAGCGGGATCAGGCTGGGCACCCCCTCCTATGGGCCACACGCCTTCCTGTTCAATCGCCCTGGAAAACACAGGTGCCGGGGAAAGGACAGGCGGAAGCAGCCTCCGAGGGTGGGCGGGAGGACTCACCGAACATCTGAATGTGCCCTTTGGTGATGGGATTGAAGCTGCCGCAGGCAAGCAAGATAACGTGGGTCTTGGTGGTCTCCGTCATTGTCCCGGTGGGCGCCTCACGCTGATGCAGGGATCGCCCCTCTTTATGTTGCTGGTATGTCTGAGAGAGAAAGGAAGGCGAGCCTCCTGGGTTGAGTGCTGTGGACTCCAAGAAGCCGTTCTAGACGCAAAACGCGTCACTCCCCGCCTCCCCTTAACGCTTGGAGCTCCGGCAAGATCCGAGGCTGCTTTTGTAGTGCTCAGCTCCGTCCTTGCCTTTTCTTTCTAGCTTCTTTTTCGTCTCTCGTCCTGGTCCCCCACCCTTCCTTTATCTCACCCCCACCTCACTCCACCACGCCCTCTTCTTTCTCAGTGTTTATCTACAAGACAAAACGTGGTATCCAAGTCGAGAACCGTGAGTGCTTATAGAATGATGTGAGCTCTAGCTCTTACCTCCTGCTGATTCAGTTTTCCTCCCTCATTCTAACATTATTTTCTGTCCACATCTGCTTTCTCTAACATTTCCAGCTCCAAGAGTGTTTAATCTTAGGAACTGTTTTTTTTTCTCTCTTCCTCAGAATAAGTGAGAAAAGACAATTGTGCATTTCAGGAGGATTCATTTCTGCCTTTCTTTTTCCCCTTATCTGACGATTTTGAACTACTGAACTGAGTCCAGATCTTGACCTAGTGGTTGCCAAGAAATAGGGGAAACCTCAATCCTTCTCCTGGTATATTAATATTGGTCCTTTTTGTGGACTGAAGCAATGATATCAGATTGGGAGAAGATGGATGGGACACTTACTAAAACTGTATTAGAAAACAATTGTGATCTCACATAAGCTATCAACTGTGAGACAAAGATTTGCCCATTCAAGTGTTTCTTTTTAAAAAAAAATTTTATTGGGGAACAGTGTATTTTTCCAGGACCCATCAGCTCCAAGTCAAGTAGTTGTCTTCAATCTAGTTGCGGAAGGCACAGCGGCCCATGTGGGAATCAAATCGGCAACCTTGGTGTTATGAGCCTGTGCTCTAACCACCTGAGCTAATCGGCCACCCTTAGGTATTTCTTGAGTGCTCACTGTGTTAGACTGTTATAAACCGGCTGAGAAAGCACAGTGCTGTCTTCGTTGAGTTTACATTCTGCTGGAAGGAGACAGACAACAAACGAACAGAAGACAAATATTAAGACGGCAGTTGCACAAAGCACAATAAGTAAATGCAATGTACTCTCTGACATAACCAAGAGTGAATGGAGGAAAGCAGACAACTTTAAATCACATACAGAAGGCCTCTCTGGGGAGGTAAAATTTAAACTGACGTAAATGGCAAGGAGTTGCTAGTGCAAATATTTTAGGACAGGGAAGGTTTTATTGTGCTCATAGAATTGAAAGAAGGCCAGTTTGAGTAGAGTATATGAATAAAGGGTAAAATTCTGAGAGAAGATTGGGCTTGTGATCGGGACTGAATCAAGTAGGGCCAATAGGCTAAGATAGGGTTTGGATGTTTTCTAAGTAGAATTAATTCAGAGAGGAACAAAAAAGGAATTCATTGAAACTTTTAAGCAGGGGAATGCTAAGTAATTTACACTTATCTGGCAGCTAGGTAGAAAATGGGAAGGCAAAGACAGCGTGTAGGAAACTGCTGGTAGTCAAGGCAAGTGGAGTAGGATTAGGATTAGGATTTACAGAGGTGAAGTTGAGGAGAAGCACGCAGTCTCAGGATAAGTTTTTTAAGTAGAGTTTGCCGTCTTTGCAGATGGGTTGGATTCGGAGGATGGGGGAGAGAGACATCCAAGAAAATGTCTAGAAATTTGGTGTAAGCAAATAAGTGGACTGAGATTAAGAATGATGGGGAAAACGTTTGAAGGGTGGCTAAGTGTTCTATTCTGCTACACTAGATAGACCTAATAATTCTTTTTTTAAATGGCCTCTTAAAAAATTGAGTTTTCATTGACATATAACATTGTATTAGTCTTAGGTGTACATAATAATTCTGAACATAGAGATCCATAAGTACAAATATTTACCTTTCCTGGGCTTCAAGATTCTTGGGTAAATTGCTAACCTATATTAGTGAGTTGGTCATTGCTTCTTATCCAAGAGCATATAGTAGGTGTGCAGTAGATATTTGTTAAATTAGGATGAATAACAAATCAACTCTAACATGCATAACATTTCTAGTTTAACTACAAGAGTCCTAAGAATTGATGTATATTGATAATGGGTTTGTATCTTCTCTGACATGGGATGCAGGTTAGTGGGGTAGAAAGAGCAAGAGGTTGAAGGAAGGCTGACTTGGATATGATACATAGGCTGACCTAGCTAGGCAATGAACATAATTATACTTAAGCAATAAATATTTATTGAGGCCGGTCATGTACCAGGCACTTGATTTAGGGGCCATGCACAAAACAAAGTCCCTGCTTTAATATAGCTCACATGATAGAGGGGAAAACAAAACAGGCCATTAAAAAAATGAATAAACCTAATGGTAATAGATACCATGAGGAAGAAAGCAGGGTAAGAAGGAAAGGAAATCCTCCTTTATTTAAGGTGATCGAGGATGACGCCTCTGATATGAAGGTATTTGAGTAGAGAAGAAGGAAGCATCGCTTGCTAATTGTATGGCTTTGGGCAAGTCACTTATTACTAAGACTTTATTTTGTCAATGGACATAATATATTATGTGCCCAATGTACTGTCCAGGGGTGTTATATGGATTAAATCAGACCATGTGTGAGTAAAGGACTTTCTTTTAACACATATTGTCAGCTTTAGGTCAAACTCCACAGCTGTTACACACAAAACATGTTTGTTTGTTTTTTACGTGTTTAGATTGTTTATTGATGGCTGTGTCAAGGATGTTTCTGGAAGTTCCAATGTTAGCGAGTAACGGCTTTGGGAATATGCCAATAGTGTATATATTAACCAATGAAAACAAATAGCCAAAAACATACAACAAATTTACTTTTGGTGAGGAGTCTAAGCCTGATTCATAAGACATAGAAATATTGGGTTGTCGGAAAGGTCATGATGTATTTTTGCAACAAAAAACATAGAAAAAATATGTCATGACTTTTCTGACAACCCAATAGGAGTGTCAACTGTTGCATAATGCATTTACCCAAAAATACATAGTGATCTATTCTCAGGGGTGCTTATTTTAAGTTAGGTAATACAATTTGGTCCAATATTTCAACTTTCCAACAGCTGGGTAATTGCTTCAGGCTGAAAAGGAACCAGAGTCGTTCACCCTCAGCCTAAATCTTGCAATCTGTTCTAGCCAGTTCAGTTTCCAAATGGCTCAAAGCAGACAACCCACCCCAGAACTTTCCCTGTTGTAAATATCTGTTCTGATGGACAGGCTTAAGTGTCCACTGGGTCTGATTTGAAATGTGCATATGTAAAATCTAACAGTGGAGGGTATGTATGCTTACTTGTCTTCCTATTTACCTAGTCCAGGTTAATCATCCATTTGCATCACAGATCAGGATGAAACCATTTCATGTTTATAAAGCTGAATTCCAAAAAAAATGTTAGGCATCATCCTTTATAGGCAGAGCAAAAAGGTACAAACATAGACATGGCTCCCTCAGTTCCTGGGATCAAGTCAGATATTGAATATTTTATGTTCTCCTGGTAAAAATATTATTCTGAGAAAATCATGACTCTTTAAGATTCGCTACAGTTCTCTATATTTGCATAGTTCTCTCTCCTCTGCTTTCTCCACTTCTTTTCAAGATAAACATCTTTAGGGATACAGCTAAAATGATTGGCATTACTCTCCCCCTCTTCCCACATGTAAATAGTTTTACATCTATAGAGTGAAAAATGTCCCTAGATCCAGGTCCTCCTTCCTTCAGCTCTAACTGCCCCAAATCTCACGCAGATTTATAATTTCTTTAATTATTCAAATCACATTTCACAAATGAAAGATGTTTTCCAAATTTATTATTTATTTAAAGATTTTACTGGGGATTTGGGAAAAAGGAACAGTGTTGGGGAATTGGGGAAGGGGAACAGCCAAGTTGTTGTCCTTCAGTCTCAGTTGTGGAGGGCGCAGCTGGCTCAGCTCCAAGTCCAGTTGCCATCCTGCCACCGGTTGGCAGCTCACAGCCGCTCAGCTCAAGGTACGGTGTTCAATCTTAGTTGCAGGTGGGCATAGCCCACCATCCCATGTGGGGGTCAAACCGGCAACCTTGTTGCTAAGAGTTCACGCTCTAACCACTGAGCCATCTGGCCGCCTGTTGGCTGCTCAGCAGCAGCTCAGTTCAGGCGCAGCTCACTGGCCCATGTGGGAATCCAACCAGCGATCCTGTTGCTCAGAGCTCACGCTCTTAACCAACTGAGCCCCTCGGCAGGATGTTTTCTAAATTTAAATCCTGGTAAGCAATTATAAACATGGCAATACTGCTGGCACCACAGTGAAAGGAGAAAAGGACACAGGTCTTTATAACCAAGAAACCCTGTGTACCATTAAAAAGAACAAATTTCTTCAGCTGACTCAGTTGTATGCTGGTTTATTCCTCCTGGCTTCTTTAGATGTTGGCGGGGAGGGTGTGCACAAATCGTTATTTTCATCTTGAGACCGAAGGGCTCATTACTTATCACTTTTTCCCAAGAGCAGAAAGAGGAGAGAGAAAAATCAGTTCTAACAGACTTAGGATGATAACTGAGAAGAAGTAAAAGTTTTCCGTGAAATGACACCTGAGAATACCTCTGCCTCTTTCCTTTGACAGAGAATATCTTTGTCACCCAAATGGAAAACATATTTGGCTCAAGGGAGTGTTAAGTAAAGGATAGGGAGCTTAAAATACAATTATGTTTTCATTACGTCCATACCTCACAATTTGATTAAGTCAAATCTAACCTAGAACTTTAATCCCATGACTCCCCAAATTTATGAGATGTAGAAAATAACAAGGGTACAACTGAGCTAAAAACTTGCCAGTCATTACAAATTTCAGAGGAAATGGAGGTATAAGAATAATTTGCAGCGGGTTGGCCCTGCTAGCTTCTCTTCACAACCCGTATTCATTCTGTTGCTGTCCCGGTACAAACTGTAGAGAGAGGAGTGTATTAGCTCACCTGGAGTCAAGGTTGGCCCAAGGTTGGTAGCCGTACATTTTTAGATTTTATAAGTTGCTTGTATTACTCAGGACTATTTCAGAAATCCATCGCAGACACTTAAACTAGCTTAAGCCAGAGAGAGAACTGATGGATCTGTGTGATTGACAAGTTGTTCTGTGTTCTTTTATGGCATGGTGGGGGCACAAGGGGCGGCCCAGCAGAGGCTCAGGAAAACACAGTTTATTATCCTCACAGGTCCTAGAGATGGGAGGTGTGCCACTTCATGCAGGGCCACGTCAAAGAGCCCCAGGGTGGTCAGGCGGCAGAAGATGGGAGTGAAGGGAGAGTTTAGGTCACCCCGTTTATCTGGATTCCACGGGGAAAGCAAGGCAGAGCAAGGTAGACAGGTTAGGATGGGCTAATCTGAATAATTCGGAGGCCTTGGGCTATGGGGTTGGTTCCTAGTTGTCTGATACGTGGCCCTGGGATGATTAAGGCAGAGGAATAATGCCTGCCAGGGTTTATGGGCCAGATAGAGGAGGTCTGGCTCTGGGTTCATTTGCATATCAAAGGTATGCCACTTGCTTGGCCCTTTGCTATCTGGCCCCAGGAGGGCAGTCTCTCCTCAGTCAGAAAGTTTTTTAAGGTGTAAAAACATCATAATTTATGCAAATGTGGGGGAAATGTGTGTGTGTGTGTGTGTGTGTGTGTGTGTGTGTGTGTGTGTGTATTTGCTGTTATTGTTGTTGTTTTTCAGAAGTCCTAAGGACAGGTCTAGCTTTTAGGCACGACTGTATCCCAGAGCTCAAATAATATCAAGACCCATTTCTTTCTCTCCCCATCTTTCAGTTTACTTGCCTTTGTGATTGCTTTATTTTGAGATGGGCGCTCTCTACATCAAAGCCAGGTGGCTGCCGGCAGACTGAAATGACCTTGTCCTTACAGGTCATAATCCCACTGACTGAGGGCACATCTTCCCCAGGAATGCCAGGAGAAGTCTCCAGGAAGGCTGCTTAGTCCTGCACAGATCGCGTGCCCATCCCGCACCCTTCTGTCCTTCCTCCCTCTCCCCATCTCCCTTTCCCTCTCTCTTTTTCTCCTCCCTCCATATGATCTATTGTCTGGGCCACGCAGCAGCAGCAGCCTTCTCTCTGTACACCAGCTTCTCTAAAAGGTTCTTGGTTCCTGCTCCATAAGAATGATTTGGACTTTCATGGCCCAAATTATGGCACGGACTATACCGGGGATGCCCCCAAAATGTATACACACGACTTGTCTTCATCTTTTGTTATCGGTATATATGGAGTATTACAATTTTAGTACAGTTTTCTTTCCTTTCTTAAAATGTGCATATGCATTTTTGACACCCTCTGTACATGTCCTCCAGCTCCCACCATCCACTGACCTCAGTTTCTATGTCTGGGTACAAACTATAGAGAGAGGAGTCTATTAGCTCAGCTGCAGTCATGTGACAATCTTGGTCCACTCACCAGGGGCCCAAAAAATAGGTCTGCCTCTGCCCACCTCTTCAGTCTGGATTATAAGGGGGCACTGTCCCTCTTCTAATAGCCCAAACACACCCCAAAAGTAAACACCATAAAAAACAGGCTCAGGAATTAGAAGAGGAATGGCAGGGATGTTGTGGCATGGGACTTTTCATTATCCCTAAGATGGCTCTTAGAGAAGTAGCTCAGGCCAAAAGATTACTCTAACAAGAGAACCAATGGTGATCCCTAAACTACAATGCAGAATTTTAGGGCCACCAAAGCAAAAGCCAAATATAGTCCCTGCTCCATCTTTTTTTTCTACATGGCCCTAAAATTGCAATATTAATATCTTCTCTATGTTAAATAATTAACATGAGGTATATGCTTCTACAGGTCGCCATTACAGCTCTGATTTGTTAACCTACAAAGATAAACTTGTTAAAGGTTATTTGTTTCCTGATTATAGTAAAAAAAGAAATGAGTGAAGACAGGCAAAGGAAGAAGGGTGATAGTATATAAACAAAAGGCATACCTTATTTTTCAGGCAATTATTTCCTAAATATCTCTGGAACTGTTTCATCTTTCTTGATCTTTCTGCTACTTCCCAAATCCAGGTAACCTTTTTCTCCCTCTTTAATTATTGAGAATTTTCCATATTCCAGCCAAAGGGATTTTTTCCCCCTAAAATATAAATCAGATCATATTACTCCAGCTTTGAATCCTTCAATGGCTTCCCAGTGTCCTGAGAATAAAATTCAAATTCTTAAAAATTTAACAAGTCCCCTCATGGTCTGGTTCTTCATTGCTTCCCACCCTCACCCTACTCCCTTTACTCCAGCCATACTGAACTTCTTTTAGTCACCAGATGTGGCACGTTTTTTCCCAGCCGGCAAAAGCCAACCCAGGATTGACTTAATTTACTTCCTGGGCCTTCTGTGAGCCCCCAGGGTCTGAGTTAATGCTTCTCCTCATATGTGCTGCTTTTCTTGTATCATCGCATTATCACAGTGTCCTATATTATAGTTGCCTTTTGATTTGCTTAACCCCTTCACCAACACTGACTCAGACCCTACCATGTACCAGGCAGTGTTGCTTAGCACTGTACATACATGATCTCATTTAATTTTTACTATATCTCAATTAAGTAGGTTCTTTTATTATAGCTATAGAATGGTGGAGGCAGGCTTCGAACCTGGGAAGTCAAATCAGACACTTCTAATACCCTACCCTCCAAAAACCTCCATGAGAGCGGGAACATCTTCTATCTTACTCACTGTTGTATCCCCAGTGTTTATCTCAGTCTGGCACATAGCAAGGATTAAAATCTATTGGTTTAATTGGTATAGAATGATTTTTGCTTATGACTGGCTCCACTCTCTATGCATAATTTTTTATTACTATTCTGAGTCTTAAAAGCTAAGAAAAGGACTGTCCCCAAAGAAATCCTAACAGCTATTTGGAAAGTCTGCAACTCTAAGATCTGTGCGCATTTTCTTTCCCCGTCCTCTCAAGCTCTCATTTAGATCATGGCTGGGCTGTTCATTCTGTAAGGAGCGAAGTCACTCCCCTGAGCAGGTTATTGTCGGGGGAAGTAGGCATCCATGCTAAAAGCCCTCTATGTTTGTTCCTGAACAGTGGGGCCTAGACTGTTAGACATGACATTGATCAGATTCCCTTGCAGCTAGATTTCTGGATACGAATTAAATTCTACCAGGGTAAAGCCCCTGTGTGAGAGGAAGACAGCAATGAGGTGAAAGCTATCTTCCTATTGCTCTTGCTGCTAAGCAACATTACTCATGTGTGTCTGAAGCCAGAACCCACGTTCTAGTAATCCCCAAACTCTAGATACCAAAGTCATGGGCATTGAGAGGCAGTTTGGTAGCTGACCTCCAGACTACAGCTGTCCTGGTGTGCCCTTGAACTCTGCTCTGGAGGCCACTGGTGTCCCCTAAGTTCAGTTGCTTTAGCTCTTCCAGTGAATTTTTCTAAGCATTTAATTCCTTGTTTTTAATCCCTTTCTGCTTGAAATACCTAGAATTGTTTCTGTTTTCCTGAATTGAAACCTAACTGACACCCTCTCCTAAATGTTGTATCTAGCTGTACCCACTTTTTGTTCAGGCAAGAGCAAATTACATGCAAATGCAGTTATTTCAGTAATGTAAATATGCAGTGAATAAGAAATTGATTGACAGGAATTAGAATAATTATAGAAAGAATTATAGGCTGTGTGTGTTTCACGAGTAGGGGAAGGGAGAAGATGGGAAGGATGAATCCAGCAGAATGATAAATGATGACTAGGAAAAGAGAGAGAAAGGTGAGCAGAGAACCCTAGGGTTCTACAAGGGACTAGCAGAGCAGAGTTGGAATGAATAGTAAGTTGTTTATTATTATTATTATTATTATTATTATTATTATTATTATTCCTAAGAACTTGATCCAATAATTATTTACCTGAGTACAGCCATTTAAAGCCCATAGTGCTCTCACATATGTTATTCTATTTGATCCTTACAGTAAATGATTCTGGAGCTAAGCGTTTCCAGGCCGTTATGGATTTTTCACGAGGAAAGAAGGCAAGGCTCAGGACGTGTAAGTGACTTCCTCAAGGTTGCAGCTAGTAAGTGGTTGGATCAGGACCTTGATTCCAAATGCCAGTGTTCTATTCCAGGCTGCTGGCTACGGGAATGACTTTGACTGAAGGAAGGGAGAGCTGTCAAGGATGGCAGGCATGCTATTTTAAATCTGCACACAAAGGCTGCAGGGCCCAGGCATGGAGATCCTTGCCTTTCTCAGGAGGAGGACGTGCCTTTCTTTGTTTTCGCTCAGCCACTAGCCCTGAGAGGCAGAACCTGCGTGGCCTGGCAGTACCGCTGAGGAGCACCGTGGATCCAGTCTCTGTATGGGATGGGTAACATTTGGCATTTTGGAACTAATCTTGGCTCGATGCTTTCATACTGGAGTAAAGTCATTCTTAAAAGTCTGGCTCAGTTCTTATTAGTCACCATTGAGAAAGGCACTGGGGCAAAGTAAGAGACTAAATTTTGGTTCTAAGGTCATGTTGAAGACAGGACACCCTTTGAGTGGTCTGGTTGTGACTTATTGGTGAATGGGACGCCTTCTTTGCCCCCGGTGCTCGTATTCATCTTCCACACAGCCCCCTCTGAGCTCTCACTTCCTATCAGCTCAGGCAATCCTACTTTAAGGTGCAGATAGACAAGGGAGCCTGCTTGGGGGACAGAAAGTGCTGCCTCCACCCAGGCCATATGCTCAGAAGTGGCCTGGGGGAGGGAAAGATGAATACACAGCCCTCCCGGGAAACCAAAGGAGTTGGCTCTACTCTGTATTTCCTCTGCCTGGAGGACACTTCAGCGCCTGATGAAAGGAAGACCCACCTCTGTCCCTTGGGTAACTGGCACCATGATAAGCACAGAGGCATCTGGCTCTGAATTGTGGAGAAGAAGAAACACTCAGGGGGACTCTAGAGCTTCCCCTACTTTTGCCAGGTCTGGTGGCATTTGCCCCAGACTAGCCTCTGTCCAGCAAATACAGGTGACAGTCCCTCTAGGGTTAGCTGGGCTTCAAGCTGCCCAGGGTAGAAAAGACTAATGAGAAGAAAGGAGGAAGAGACTCACCTGCCTGCAACTCTCAGTCAGGAAGGAGGACCGAAAGGGGACTCAAAGGAGAGGCAGGTCTGAGAACTGAGAGCTGCTGTCCGTGGCTCTGTCATTTCCAGCTAAGCGACATTTCCAGCAAAATGCTGTCTGTGTAGAATTTTTAAAATTACTGGTAGATGCATTCTAGAAAGAGAAGTGCCGGGGACACCACAGAACATTGGGAGTCCATAAACATTCACTCTCAGCCTTTCTCCCCAGGCTTAGTGAGTATATAGTAAGTAAAATTGTATATATCTGAGGTGTACAACGTGATCTGATATACAAATACATTGTAAAATGATAACCACAATCAAGTTAGTGAACACACCCTCAGTTTTAAAGCTGACAGATGGCCATGTAGCTCTTTGAGCCAAAGGGGAGAAGATGAACTTAGAGGTCCCAAGTTCTAGAAGCTCTAAGGTTATCTTTTAGAAAGGTGGGGAGGGTGCATTATATAACTCAACTTCATGGCTGCTTTTGATTAATGTCGTTCTCTTAAATTAGGCTTGTGCACACACCCACCCGCCCGCAAAGGTCACACATTTTTCTCCTGTCATCCCTCTGGATGGAAGCTCTTCCCACTCTCCGTACCAGTGCAGGACATGTATTTTTAAAAGAAGGAAAGAAAGGGAACTGTCAAAAGGGAGCTGAAAAGCCAGGTGTTTTTTCGGTTGTTGTTTTTTTTTGTTTGTTTTTTTACTTTTTACTCTAAACCTGGGTGAAGCTTGGCAGGGATTGCTATCACAATTTTCCAAATGAGAAAAGCTTCAGGGGGGTCAAACGATTTGCCCAGGATCATTCAGCTACTCCACATGGCAGGGCCAGGAACTGAACCAGGGCTGTCAGAGTCCAGGGCCCATTCCCATCGCAAGGCCCCATGTGGCCTTTTTGAAGGAAGACTTGTGGAAGGGGGTACCCACCTTCCTCTGTCAATTGCAGGCTATGAAGTGAGTGAGGGTCTTTTGACTCTCAAACATGATAACTAGCCTTCCTGAGGACAGAAAGACTGCTGTGCCAGCCCACGTTGCAGCCCAGTGACATTTCCAGCTAAAGGCTGAGCCCACCGACCTGTCCAAAAGTGACTGTCAGCTGGAATTCCACCAGTTGGAGTTCCAGTGATGTACGGCGCATGTAAGGGAGCACTCACTGCCGATGATCATCCGCACCTTTGCTCTGTTTCCTCCTTCAGCCGCCCACCTCTGCTGAGGCCTCCCTGGGCTTCAGCTGTGAAACTCCAGAAGTTCCTAGGCTCAGCTGGTCTTCGAACGTCCTCCTAGTTTTATGATGCCTTCGGCATGTCTCTTACAAAGAAGACTTCCTGACAGAAGGTAAGCACAGGCCAGTTTTGGTGAAAATCCGTTAAAATCTTCCTTTGGGCCCTAAAAGATAGTGGAGGTGGTTTCCAAGAAGATTGGAGCAAATTCATCACAGCAGAGGAAGTATCATTAATGTGTAATAGAGGGTTCGTTTCCTCATATAAATAGCACTGAAAGGGTACTTTGAAGTAATCAAACTTTGCATTATTAGAAATGATGGCTCTTTTGCCCCCTCAGCCTCTCTGGGAAAATGCAGGAGCCATAATGTGAATTAAAATTAAACACACTCCCTCCAAAGAGGCAATTTCACTATAAGATGGTAAGAAATCGTCTGGTGGCTGGTTCTGACACACTGTTCTCTCTTCTCTCGCCATTGTGCTGTTCAGCAAATCCAGGACATTGAGAGAAAAGGAATTACTTTCCACATGAGAATAACCCAGATCAGATTTAATCCATTAATCTTGGAAATGAGATTAAGGGGGAAGCATGAAGCCTGCTCACACCTTTTCCTAAGAAATGGTTGAGTCAATGACTGGAACAAGGAAAACACAAGTCTGGAGTTTCTTAGAGTGCCATAAAGTAAGAAATGCTAAAAAATAGAGGATGGGGTGTGTTTTGGGCAGATCCAAGACCACTCACACATTCTGTACTATGCTGGGACTTACAGGACTCTCAGCATATAATTGCAATAATACCTAAAATTTATTACAGTGACATTTACTACAATGACACAGTAAGGTCACACAGCACATTAATAAGGGGAAAAGTCACATTGGGCAGAGTCTGGCGAAATCTCCCTACAGGATTTGTATACGTTTCCTCCTAGCCCAGGCGGAGAAACACCAGGTGTGCGACCTTTTCTAATGGTGAAAATGTAGTGGCACATACGTATGTTTCTCTCAGGGAAGCCCATTTGAGACTCAGAGGTTAGGGTTTTGATTGGGAGCTCGTCAGGAAGAGATTCCCCAAACTCCAGAATCTCAGAAGGAAGCAGGTGTTTGGTGCCTTATGTGGGCAGAACAACTTCCCAGTGTAGGGAACTTTCCATATCAGTGTGGGGAACTCTTCGCAAGCCAAGTTCCCAGATGCCAGCTCAGGGTGACCATGCAAGCAGGCCCTTCTAAAGATAGCAGCCACCGGCCTGCTGTGTTAACTCTTTCCTGTACAGGGCATATCAAAAAAAGGCAGAAGCCAACCTAAGACCACCTCCATGGCCAAAGCTGGAACAATCTGAACAAGAAAATATAGAATTCTAGTAACGAATTATAGTTCAAAGAATAAAATATTATCCACAAGTTTATACTGATGTAAATAAGTAAACTGGAGAGGAGGGAACCAAATCTTCTTTACAGAAAAATTCCAAGTAAAGACAGAATCAGGGAAATTGAAAATCACTATGAGAGAACTACAGCGATAAGTGCTATAAGCAAGATCCCCTAAAATTACTAGGTGAAACTAAGTAGAGACAGAATATTTGCATAGCCTCAAAGGATCTCACCAAAACCATATTTATTAATTATTGTGGTTTAAACATATATCCACAAATTCTTTGATAATCATCCTTCCAGGAGGTGAAGTCTAATTCCCTTCTCTTTGAGTGTAGATTGGACTTACTGATTCCTTCCAACAGAGTACATAGAAAGTGAAAAATAAGTGCTTTTACGATGGAGAAACCTGGCAGACACCAACTTAAACAGGTCGTCAAAGTCAACATCATCAGTAATAGGTCCTGTTCCCCTGACATGATGTGATGAGACAGGCACAGCACCTCTGTGCTATCATTTTCAAAAATCCATAAATACATTCTAATCACCAGGAAACATCAGAAAAACCCCAATTTAGGGATGTTCTACAAAATACCTGACCAGCGCTCTTCAAAACAGTCAAGATCATGAGAAACAAGGAAAGAATGAGACACTGTCACAGACAGAAGGGGACTTAAACGTAATGGACTAAATGCAACATAGACTGGATCTTGGAACCAAAAAGGGATATTAATGGGAAAAGTGGTGAAATCATAATGAAGTCTGTAGCTTAGTTCATAGTATTGTACCAATGTCAACTTCACAGTGTCAATCATTGTATCATGGTTACATAACATGTTAATGTAAGGGGAAAAACTATATCCCCTGGATGAAAACCATCCATGAGCTCTCTGTACTATATTTGAAATTCTTCTGTAAAGTTACTTCAAAACAAACAAACAAAATGTTTAGGCTGGCACATAATAGTTGCTAGCGGATGTTAGCTTCTCTTGGTTAATTTACTTGATAATTATCCCCAGGGGGTGATGTGCTGAGAAATCTCTTGTTGCTTCTCTCTCATTGCTTCTACTCCAAATAAGAAGTGTCTTTCTAAGGATGAGCGATTTTAGCGGCATTTATAAGCCTGGGAAATTTCATTGCCCTTTAAAGGAACCATATCGTGACGGAAAGATACCAGGCTGACATTTCTAAAAGTTAGTGCGTTTGGTCAATTTGTGACTTGCTAAGGGAAGCTTCAGCTTTCTTGTCCTATCAGTGGAGACTTGTTTCTAGATGCCAACGTGGCTGGAGAATTGGGTCTGGACGGTGACTACTCAGAGGCTAAATGATGAGCTAACCACATGCACCCCTACAGCAGGCCCTAACTCTATCAGCCCCACTATCCAAGCCCGTGTTCCCGAGGCTGTTTGGAAATGACTCAGGATGCTGAAATGAAGCCAAAACCGAAGCCAGAAAGACCTAAAATGGGACTGTAAAAAGTGTGGCACGTGGGTCCTTACCGCTGGCCCTAAGGATGCTACTAACTCCAGCAGGAGTCCAGTGAGAGTGTGATGAAGGGTGGATAGGCAGCACTGGAATAGGGACTTACTGGGAGCTGCATCGTACTCACTTGTGCTTCATTCTACAGTAAGACATTTGTTTTTCTCTCATTGGAAAAGAGCTTTGTAGTTTTGCCCTGGCTAAGCTCCTTCTACCTCAGTGGCTTTTGTAAAGCTACAGGGAAGGAGTTTTTGCTTATTATTTATGTTCCTACCTATGCCCCGAAAGGATCTAAGATGGCTTCTTCCCCAAACAATTGTGCTAACCTTAGGTCTTTATTCTCTTCCAGACCATCTGTTCCTTTTCAACATGAAGTCATAGTGCTAAATGTGTGACAGTACAATCATTTCCATGGTAACAGGGTGTGATCTCCACCACTGAATCTTGATTTTGCTCTGACCAAGATCACTCTTCTTTTTCATGTTTAGTTTCTCTCCAAAGTTTTTACCTTTGATTAGAAATCTTGTGCTCGGCCTGGGTATATGTTTTTGCATAGTTTACATAGGAAGCATTTGTCCAGTAAATGATCAGATAGGCAAGTCAAAAAATAATAAGTTGAGAAACATCACACAAACCTACACACACACACACACACACACACACACACACACACACACACACACACACACTGTGATGTGTATAAACTTGCTTGGTATATGTTTTTGCATAGTTTACATAGGAAGCATTTGTCCAGTAAATGATCAGATAGGCAAGTCAAAAAATAATAAGTTGAGAAACATCACACAAACCTACACACACACACACACACACACACACACACACACACACACACACACACACACACTGTGATGTATAAACTTGCTTGAAAGTGGGATGATTAGCAAATACCCTTCTGGTTTGTACAGAAGAAAAGAGAATAAGAAAAGAGAAGAGAATACATTTAAAAGACATGAAATTTCTAAGCCTAAGAAATTTGCTTTGATGACTGATAAGCAGTGGAAGGCAGCTGACCCAGTTCCTACTCAATGGTTTCCTTATCTTGCTTCGCACAAGTGAGACATAAAAGAGTCTTTCTGTATGAGTTCAGACCCTCTGACCAGAGGAAAATAGATACATGAGCAGCTTTATTCATACAAAGGACTAATACCTAGATATTTTGTCCATTTGTTTTAATCTCACACAACTTTTTTTTTTCTCACACAACATTACACAATCTTTGGAGAAACATCTTAGATAAAGGGCGTGAACTTTTAAGAGAACTAATTATTGGAATATCAGAAGAAAATCCCTGATTGGTACATTAATCTAGCAATTTTACAGGACAGACTATAAAACGCAAGGTCCATTATAATGAGGCTTGTAACATATATATATAGATAGATAGATAGATAGATAGATAGATAGATAGATAGATAGATAACATATATAACATATATAACACATATATACATAACATATATAATATATATTTATTACATAACACATATAACATAACATATATAACATATATATAATGCTACATATTTTATATATATATAACAGAGAAAAGTGCTATATTTACAGCCCCAAAAATCTGGTATTTGTTTTTAAAGCGTTTACAAATAGTATCATGCTGAATATGCTGCAATTTGATGTTGCAGAATGTTTGTGACTTATCCATGTATTGACATAGAGTCAAGTAGTTATTTTAACTTTCATACATTATTTCACTGAATGAATATACCGTAGTTGGTCTAGTCCCTATTCATTCATTCATTCATTCATTCCTTCATTCATTCTTGGGGCATTTCCAGTGTTTTATTAATACAAATAATGTTGTAATGACTATCCTTCCCTACCCCTGTTCACCATCTGTTACTCCTTAAGTTATCTATCTCAGTAAATGGCATCACCAGGTACCAGGCCTAGGTGCTTGGCCAAAGACCTCAAAGTCATCCTTGGACCTTCTCTCTCACACCTCACACCAAGTTGTTCTGTCTCCTGAATCCAACCACTTCTCAACACTTTCAAACAAGTCCAAGCTACCAACACCTCTTTCCTGCTACTTCAGTAACTTCCTCCCCACCCTATGGCACTCACTAACTCCACTTTAACTCATGGGCTTTCTTTCTTCCAATGTTTCTAGCTTTTTTTTTTTTTTTTGCCTGAAAACAATTGCATTGTCCATATCTTTTTGCCAGTAATGCACTTTCCTCAGAACTTAAAACATATATCTTGCTTGCTCCCTCATTTCTCTAAGTCTCACCTCAAACTCACCATCTCAGGGAGCCCATTCCTGTCCATCCTACCTAAAAAAACCAAAAATAGCACCTCCAGCTGCCATCTCTTTACCTTGCTAAATTTTGCTTCAAGATACTTGTCACTTCCTGAACTGAGAACTAATGTATTTACCCAAATATATTTGTCCAAGTATATAGATATATAGTATATAGTGATATATATATATATATATAGATATAGATATAGATATATATAATATCCATAAATCTGTATCTGTTTCATGAGAGCAGTCCTGTTCACCTTTTATTTCCATAGTCCTACTATGGTTCGGGTAGGAGCTTGATAAATATTTATTCAATAAATGAATAAATGTTTCTTTATGCATTTTTCAACATTTCTTCTGAATTACATATCTAGAGGTGGAGTTTCTGGATCATATAATGTATGCGTTTTCAACTGGACAAAGTATTTTCAAATTGTTCTCCTAAGTGGTTGTTTGCACCAATTTGCACTTCCACCAGCATAAGATTTCTCACTTTCATATAGCTAATGGCCAACACTTGATATTACCAGATTTAGAATTTATTCCCAATCTGATGGATGTTTTAAATTTACATTTCTGATTTCTAGGGAGGTTGAGTGTACAAGGTCTGACAATTAAGTTCGCGAACTTGTTGCAATGACGTTGCTAACCTTTTCTGATATCAGAGGGATTGTTCATTATGAATTTGTACCAACTGGACAAACAGTTAACCAAGTTTACTATTTGGAAGTGCTGAAAAGGCTGCATGAAAAAGTTAGATGGCCTGAACTTGTCACCAACAATTCATGGCTGTTGCATCACGACAATGCACCAGTTCACCTGGCACTGCCTGTGAGGGAGTTTTTAGCCAGTAAACAAATAACTGTATTGGAACACCCTCCCTACTCACCTGTCTGGCCCCCAATGATTTCATTCTTTACCAAAGATAAATGAAATATTGAAAGAAAGACAGTTTGACGACATTCAGGACCTCAAGAGTAATCCAACAACAGCTCTGACGGCCATTCCAGAAAAAGAGTTCCAAAATTGCTTTAAAGGGTAGACTAGGCACTGGCGACAGTGCATAACTTCCCAAGGGGAGTACTTTGAAGGTGACCGTAGTGATATTCAGCAATGAGGTATGTAGCACTTTTTCTAGGATGGGTTCCGGAGCTTAATTGTCTGACCTCGTATTTATGTAAACCTATTTTTCTATTAGGTTGTCTTTCTCTTATTTATAAAAGTAATTTATATTATCTTAATATTAATCCTTCATTTGATGTATGTTACAATTACCTTCTCCCAGACTGTAGCTTTCTTTCCTTTAAGTATTGTTTATGGGATATTTTATCAAACAGAATTACTAAATTTGCAGTGTGCAAATTTATTACGTTTTTCCTTTATAATTTGTGTTTTTGATGTCACATTTAAATACTCCTTCCTTCCCCTGTGATCATAAGTGTGTTCACCTATAATTCCTTTAATAGGTATAAAGTTTTTATTTTGTTCCAGGTTTAGATCTTTAATTCATCTGGAGTTTAATTTATAGCAGTGGTTCTCAAACGGTAGTTTGGGAATAACTGGGAGTCCCAACACTCAGGAGGTTTGCAAGGTCAAAACTATTTTTGTAATAATTCTAAGACATTACTTGCTTTTTTTCACTCTCGTTCTCTCATGAGCAGTGGAATTTTCCAGAGGCTACATGACATGTGATGATGTCATCACTCTGACTAACTTATACAGCAGAAATTTATTGCTCATAGTTCTGGAGGCTTCGAGGTGTCTTTTATAAGAACCCTAATCTCATTCATGAGGGCTCCACCCTCATGACCTAATCACTTCCCAAAGACCCCACCTCCTAACGTCATCACCTTTGGGGGTTGGGATCTCAACATGTGAATTTTGGGGTGGTGGGGGTGGGGACTCAAACATTCCCACTATAAAATATGGTAAATATTAATAGGTATAACCTACATAAACAAAAACTTGGTGGGATCTTCAAGTTTTAAGAGTGTGAAGGAGTCTGAGACTAAAATATGTAAGAACTGCTGGCACACATAGTATAAGATAGGGATCAGATTTTATTCAGTACAGAAAGTCAGTAGCCCCCAAATTCACTAGGTTTGTCATGATTCCTTTATCATATGTCAAGGCCCCATATTCACTTGTGTCTACTTCAGTGCTTTTTCATATTACAACACTGCACTCTAATTCCTACAGTCTATAAGGAATCTTCCCATTTGGGAGGATAAATCACGCTTCCTTGGTTCTTTAGAAGTGTCTTGGCTCTTAGACCTTTTCTTTTTATAATTAACTTTAGAATTGGTTTGCCAAATTCCACAAAAAACCCGTTGGGATTTTGATTGAAATTGCATTTAATTGTGGAGAATCATAATCCTGATGGCCATGATTTTCTGTTCTGTGAATTTAGAATTATGTACTTTTTATTACAATCTTTTCTCTTTTTTTTTTTATTTTTTGGCCCTTTGGTATTTTAGCCATAAAGGTCTTGTGTATATTTGTTGGATTTATTCCTAGGCATATCATTATTTCTGTCGCAATTGTAAATGGGGTCTTCCCCCACCCCCGTTACATTAACGTGTAGATTTCCTATTACTTAGATATATTAGGATTGCTACTGACTTTTCAAAATGATCATGATTTAGCAACATTGCTCAACACTTAGTCTAAGTTTTTTTTTCTTGAAGAGCCTGTTGGAGATTATAAAAATGATGTTGTCTGCAAATGCTTTGTACTCTTCTTTGCAAATTACTGAATACCTTTTTTCCCTAAATACAAGGACTAAAATGTGTAGCATGTTTAATTGTAGAGGTTACAGCAGGCTTGTCATGCTCTTGACTCTAATGGGAACGCTTCTATAGTCTCGTAATTAAATATAATGTTTGTTATAGATTCTTTGTATGCCCCACATCACATTAATATTCTTTATTAGCTAAAAGATTTTGTTTTTAATTATGGTTCTTGACTTTTTATGTGTATTCATTGAGATGAGCATATGGGTTTTCTCCTTAATCTGACAATAAGGTAGGTTATACATTTAAAGTGGTAGCACCATTTTTATATTTGAGGTCAACTTTTATATTTGAGGTATTAGTGCTTGATGTATTATACTGTATACTCTGCTGGATTTGATTTCATAATTTATTTAGGATTTTCATATCAGTGGGAAAAAAATGAGATTCATCTGTAATTTTCGTTGTGGAGTTCTTGTCCTATTTTGTATTGAGATCACAGTAACCTCATAAAATAAGCTGCCTTTACTCCTCTTATATCATCTAGAACAATTTGTACAAGATGGGATTGTCTGTTCCATTAATTTGGTAAAACTTACCTGTAAAGCCGCCTGGCATGGTTTCTTTGGCAAGATACGGGGAAAAAGAAAGTTGGGGGGAGTGGGCAGTATTGGGAGACTTCTGACTACTGATCTGTTTTGTTGATGATTGATTGATTCAGATTTTCTATTTCCTTTTGAGTCAACATTTTAATTTGTATTTTTCTGGTAAATTGTCGATTTCACCTCTGTTTACAATTTACTGACATATTCTAAATTTGATAGGGTAACTAATATTTGTGATCTGTATACTACTGTATCTCTAATTATATCCCCTTTTGAATTTCTAATATTGCTTATTTATGCTTTCTATTTTCTTTTCAATGGGGCTTATTAGTTTACTTTATTGGTTTCCTCAAAGAACCAGCTTTTAAATTTATTGATCAATTTCACATTTTGGGGGTTGACTCTATACATTTCCTAGTTCCTTGAGGTGAATGTTTGCCTTACTCTAAATAATTTTTAACACATGCACTTAATGTCATAAATTTCCTTCAAATGACTGCCTTATCCACATTACCCAAGTTTCGTCATGAAATATGTTGTTATTCTTTTCTAAATGGCTTGCAATTTTAAATTTAAATCATGAGTTATTTAGGAATATGTTTTTTTAAGTTTTCAAACATATGAGAATTTCTAATTTAACTCAATTTTGATCAGAGAATGTGATGTGTACTGTAGTGATTCATTGAAATATCTAGCCTAATATGTGGTCAAATTTTTATGTTTGATGTGTGTTTGAGAAGAACATGAATTCTCTATTAATTAGGTGGATGGTTTTTATATAAGCAAGTATGTAATGTATTATAGAAATCTTCTATTTCCTGGAAATGATCCATTTCCACTGGAATAGAAGTCCAGATTGGAAAGTAATCTGAAAATGACTTCAAAATAAATATACTTAGAGATAAAGAAATAAAATATCTAAATAAAGAATCAAAGCTTAAGAAACAAACACAGAAGATATGAATAAAGATGAATATGAAAATAACTAAATAGAATAGACATTGTGATAAAAATATTCAATAATGAGATAAATTCCACACTGGTTAAAGTCAGAGAATGAATTATTTTTTTCAGCCTTATTAGAGACATAATGGTAAAAAATGTAAGATATTTAAAGTGTACATTGTGATGATTTGATACACACACACACACACACACACACACACACACACACACACACAGAGTGAAGGAATTCCTCCATCTAGTTAATTAAAAAAGAATTACTGAATTGGAAGATTATACTAAGGAATTTATGCATGATATAAAAGAGAAGACATATTGTTTTAAATTATGGCTACAAATTCTTTGATACTCCTCCCATTAAGAAGTGGGTCTGCAGTCCTCAACCTGGGCAGGTTTGTGACTAAGTAAGGTAGAAGTAGCACTATGTAATTTCTAAGGCTAGATAATAAAAGTCCACGTAGCTTCTGCCTTGCTTGTAGGAACAGTCACTATTGAAGCCCTGAGCTGCCATGTCAGTAGCAGGATTTCTCTGAAGCCTCTATGATGTGAGGATATCCAAACCACATGGAGCAGTCATTGTAAGCACTCCAATCTACAGTTCCAATAGCACCCAGCCTTTGTCACTGTAGCCTAGACAGGTGAGTACAAAAATAAGATAAAATAAAATAAAATAATAAAATAAAATACCGAACAACTCAAGTGATCATTGGCTGTTCTAGTTTTCTGATCCGACACTCTGGACATCGTGAAGCAGAGTCAAGCTCTCCCTGAAGTACCTACCCAAAGTCCTATGGCACAGAATCTGTGAGTATAATAAAATGGTGATTGTTTGACAACACCATGTTTTGGTGTGGTTTGTTAAACAACACACAGACAGAACACCAGATGGATGCATCTCACTAGTAGTTTCAGAAAAAGGGAATGTGATTTTTGTATCCTGGATACTTTCCTGCTGAAGTTTCTCACCTCCTTTATGAGACAAACCCTCTCCTAGCTCTCTCATTTTATAGGCAAGCTTTCTGAATCCACTCAAGTATCTTTAATTACCATCGGCATGCGGATGACTCCCGAATCTACCAACTCGAGCTCAGGTTTCTCTCACATTCTCCAGATCCGTAAGGTCTCTCAGCCTCAGACAACTCCAGTTTCCCAAGCAGAAAGCTGGGGGTCCCCTTGATTTCTTCCTCTCCCTCCCGTATATCCAATAAGTGACCAAGTCCTGTCACTATATTCCCATTCAAGGAATTTTTATAGCCAAGCATTTATTAAGTATCACTGGAGTCATAACAGTATAATGAATTAAAGATGAGGTTAAGGTAGTAGAATATAAAAATTAAAATCACTGGATTCAAGGTAAAAATGGTTTTGGTAAAGAAACCATGATTGGTATTGCCCAATGGAACATCAAGTTTGAAAGAATGAGAACTTACAAGAGATTGGTAGACTTAGTCAGAAGGATCCTGGTGATCTCCAGGTCACCTGAGGGGTGAAAGAGGACTTTGTTTAGAGTACGTTGTAGTTTGACAACCGTCTCAATTACACTGTTTTGTATTGTTTTGTTTTAAATGGTATTTTCACTTTTACCAAAATGGGTTCAGAGGAGGGTGATATTACACTTTGTACCCACAGCGAAAATTCAAATGATGTATATTATTTGGGAGAATGTTAGTCTTTAAAATGGCAACGCAAAGTTTCTCGTGGTGTTTGCCAGCCTCCGTGAACTGGATCATTACATGGAATCATCTCCAATCGTCACAGATTATAGGCAGCAAGAATCAGGATGTCTCATCCGAAGATAGAGGTTGCTGAGTCTGGAAGTATATTTCAGAAGTCACCAAGTCCCCTTCTTGTTTTTAAGACAGAATGGGACCCCGTCCCTTCTCAATATCTCTCGTGGAAAGTGGACTCTAGCAGATGGGTGTCTAACAGCTATTGCTGCCCCACAGTGAGCTTTGCTGGACCATCACTTTTTTCTTCCTTCAGACTTCATGGTGTTCCTTTTGCTTATTCTCTTTCTCTGCTCTTTCTTCCTTCTCAATTCGGTTGTCGCCTGTTTTTCTTTCTCACCCATAAGTAGAAAGAAAAAAATGTTGAGGTTCCTGACAAGTCACATTCCAGAGAAATGAGGAAACAACGCAGGTTGTTATATAACTGGGAGAGGTCAGGGGTGTGACCTAAAGTTGAGGGAAAAGGACAAGAGGGTTATAAAGGTAGGAGAAGGCGAAAAGGTTAAATAAAGGTTTCATTTGAGACTTTGATTACTTCAAGTGTTTCTTTCCTTAATCCCATCTAGGGCATTCCATCTTTCTCAGGCTCCGATGGATCCCAGTAGATCCAAAATTACCCTAGAGAGTCAGTAATGCTGTATTCAAAGATGGTCAGTGTTTGTACAAAAGTAACACGACCTGATACTGCATCAGAGTGAGCCTTAGGAACTGCCCGGAAGATCTTTCTTTCAATCACCAGGAGGTGAAGAGCTATTTCACTGATTGTCAGTGTGTCTCCTTTTCAATTTCCAAGGTTACTTTCAGGCTCCTATAAAATGCGGACAGTTCAGGCCTTATTTAAAACACAAGTGACAAACAATGAAACTCCTAACAACAGCAACAACAACAAGAAATTCTACTTCACTTTTTGGTTGATGGAAGTTATTTGAAAGTATAGTAGAAGCCCCCCATAAATAGTTCACCTCACAGAAATAATGGCTGTTAATATTTTCTTGTGTTTCTGACCATTTCCTATGCTTCTCTATTTCATAGTTACACTTTATGTGTACAGTTTGGTATTTTTCAGGCATGTTTTAGTCTAGAATCCTTTTAGTCATGGTTTTCCATCACTTTTCTGGCCAGTTGAACCGTACATATTCCTTTTCCTGCTAGGAAATAGAATTTGAAAAAGTAAACACTGCGAAGTTTCATTCTGAAGGACTTGGAGATGCCTGAGGCACATAAGCAGATTATCTGATTGCACGTCTGTACTTGAGCTCAAGGTGGAATGGTTCCAGAGACCTCCACCCCAGGTTTATCATTCTACAATATAATATAAATGCGCCATTTACTCAATTCTCCTCTTAATTTTAAATTCTAGAGCAAGTCTATACACACCATTTGCACTCCGGTGACTAGTAGCATATGACCCAATACATAAAAAATTCTCAATATGTTTTTGAAGAATGAATGAATGAAAGGATGAATAAATAACTAAATACTAAAATTCTAGAGGATCCATAAGCTTTCTCCTTAGTATCACAATACATCCAGGTTAAGATTCCCAGAAGTACAGTACTGGTTTAGATTTAGATGTGTCTTGAATGAGCAGAGAAAGACAGGGATTGATCATCAGTTGAATACCCCCTATAGACCCTAAACTCTTGACTCTACTTAAGATTTCCACTATTTAATGCTTAAATTTAGCTGTCCCACAAATACGTATAGAAAATTAATTTCAACTTCTTTCTACAACTAATAACCATCTAGGCCATGGCTGCCTACATTTTTGGATATGCTGGCATTCTAATATTTGGCATGCCTTATGGGCTTGGTCCCCCTACATGGACATTGTTAAAGAAGAACTAAAACCACGCATGTCCTCATGGACAAAGGTTTGGATCACTTGGAGCAATATCGGAAGGCTTACAGTCAATGACTGAAATTGAGTGACTGAGATAGAGAGTGAGTGAGACTGAGCCAGAGCGCCATTCCAGGGATGTCAGGTGGAAAGGGACGGGGGCAAAGCACAAGCAGCTGGTTTCGTTGCTTATACGTCTTCTTATCCTCTTCAGCTTTGACAGATCTTGGATCTCATCTCATTCAAACTTAAAACTGCTAATGAACTGAGACATCCTCTGTAAGTAGATGAAAGCGGTTTTCTCTCTTGGCAATTAATACTCGGTTATAATACAACTGGTCATATGGTTTGGAGGCAGTGTGCTGTCTGTACAAATGCAATTCTGTAACATGTTGTGTTTGTTTTTTTAAAAACAAGTCTAACCTACATTATTTAGAGTGTGAAGTTGAGTGTGTGAAGCTCCAATTCACTGCATATGCATAATAAGAGCAGCAGCACCTGTATCTACTAAGTTACATACATTATCTAATTGGACTTGGAGAACCTGCCTCCAGAAACATAATTTAAACACCTTATTGACTTTGAAATTGTATATGACCCTTTCCTTAAGAAACTTAACATTCAACTTACTTGGTCCTACCCCACTACAGGGGGAAAACAGTAATATTAAGAATGCCAGAATTTGTAAACACTTTTTTGGTGAGAAATATAAAGATCACTGAGCTTTCCATTCTATACTCTGATCCAATTTTCTTTCTGAACTTGTTTTTTTTTAAAGATATTTATTGGGGAATTGGGGGAAGGGGAACAGACGAGTTGCTGTCATTTTGTTCTTCAGTCTAGTTGTGGAGGACGTTGCTTCACTGGCCCAGTTGGCACCATCATTGCGCTCTTCCCGGGCGAGGCAGATCAGTCGCCGGCTTCTGGATGGCCACTCACGCTGGCTGCTGGCTACATACGGTAGCCCATGGCAACCCACTGCCACAGGGGCTGCAGCCTACGCCGTCGCCGGCGACTCATGGCAGCCCAGCTCCAGGTTGAGCTGTTGTTCAGCATCTTAGCTGTAGAGGGCAGTGTCACTGGCCCTCATATGTGGGATCCCAACCGGGTCCCAAGCCAGTTCTTAACCATTTCGCCACTCGCCCGGCCCTCTTTCTGAACTTTTAAATCTATTTTTTCTAGTCTATATTTCATTTAGGTGATAGCCTCTCCTCCCTCTTGCCATTTCCCGTGAAGTGTGTTTTTTCTTTTGCCAAGTCATAAAAAGGTTAACTGCTTCCCCTGTTCCAAAATTAGAAAACATACGAGGTAAATAAAACTGATTTGGACACTGAAGACTTTTTTCTACACTGAAGTCTGAGACTTTGCTGTGAGATAATTGACAAGTTATCCATAATCTTAGAAGTATGCTCTTTACTCATTGTGTAAGTAAATTTCATTTAATGAAAACTTTCATCTTGATAAATATAATAGCAGATTTCAATTCCCCAGATGGGTTGAAGGTCCAGTAAAATTCTTTCCTTACTGCTTAGGGATTACTCTATATTCTATAGTAAGGTGGTCAGGAATTGAAAGCATTTATATAAGATTCATGGTTCAAATTTCTGTTCGTTTTTTCCCAAGATTAATTGAATCAACATTTATTGAACACCCCTTGTATCAGGCACCCTGCTAGGGGAGTGATGACACACAGTGAGCAACATAGGCACAGTGTTTGCCCTGACAGAGCTTACAGCTAGCTAGAGGCAAAAGGCATTGAACAAAGAATTAGAAATATGACAAATGTCATGAAGGTCAGGGTGCTATGGGAATGTGTAATAGGTGTAGCTTACCTAGCTGGATTAGGGTTGGGGAGCAGAGTTTTCTCCAAAGAAGTTCAAATTTTGTCTTGAATCATAAATGAGAAGAATGGTCTAGGGAGACATTATAGAGATAAGGGAACAGCTCGCGTGAAGACTATGAGTAGAAAAGAACACTGCCTATTCAAGGACCTACCAGAAGGTCACCATGACTAGAGTGGTGATGCCAGGAAATGTTAGAGAAGAGGCAGGTAAGGTCCAGATCACATAAGTCATCCTGAGGATGAGGAACTGTATTCTAAGGGCAATGGAAAGCCAACAGAAAAGTTAAGTCACTAAATAAAAAATTTTAAAAGCTTAATATGGCGGTTTGATGCCCGGCCAGAGCTGAGCTGCCATTGAGCTGCCAACAGGTGGCAATATGGCTCAGCTAAACAAAATAAAATAAAAAAATGAAAAATACATTAAAAAAAAAAGCTTAATATGGCTAAAATGTGGAATATAAGAATACATTAATTTATATTTAATTTGTTCTGGAATATGCTCTTGTATCTAGTAATCCAATGATACTAAGACATTTTATAAATATGGGACAAACTATCGATTTCTGATATGTAGAATTTTTCTGAGAATGGGAAAGACCCTAGGATAGCTAAGTAAAGCAGAACAGTACTTGGGGACATATCTCTAGTATGCCTGGAAGTGACGAACGTACAGCCTAAGTTTTTTTTGCTTTTCATTTATATCACATTTAAACTTGAACTTGAAATAAAGGTAGGGAAAGGAGGAAGCTGTGCTGTGTGTATATGCGTGTGTGCACACATGTGGTTTCCTGTGGTTTTGAAGAAGAGCAGATTTATGACAATGAACGTCAGTATCACATCCTCTGTACTCAACGATCGTTTACCCTCCAGAAATCAGGAAGCTGAAGACTACAAAATATTAAAAGACATTTTTTCTTTTAGTTGAGTGTTTTAAGAAAAACAAAAATGGCAGCTTCTGGGTAATACAACAGATTTTGACATGAACTATATTAATTTTAGGGACCCCCCCAAGATGGCTTTGGTAATATTGTGCTTGGCCGAGTAAAGAGACCCATGAACACTAAGGCCCTTGGACAATATAGAGTAAGAGACACTGAGGTTTTAATTTTCTTTTTTAATACTCTTTCGTCTTCCCTATGAGCATTTTTCTTGTCTTCTCCAGATGATCTGAGTCCATTAAACTAATAGATAAGATTTTAAGATGTGTTTTTTTTCCCAGAGGTATTTTCTTATAGGGAGCTGGGAGAAATTCTTGAAGGTTAATAAGGTTTCTCTTAGCAAATATTAGGAGAATCACAGAAGGAGAGAGGGAGAGAGAGAGAGAGAGAGAGAGAGAGAGAGAGAGAGAGAGA
>NW_017731372.1:1034077-1061425 GCF_001890085.2 Hipposideros armiger
GAGAGAGAGAGAGAGAGAGAGAGAGAGAGAGAGAGAGAGAGAGAAAGAGGAGAGCGAGCTCTGACTAATCTCACAGCCGCCCAAACGAGAAGTTTCTGTTCTTGGATGTTAGACAGCAATGCTTCCTGACTGTTCGGCAGGCTCCTCTTAGGAGTGAATGAATACATGTACACTTGGCAAACTGTTGGAGAAAGGCTGCTGACCCTTGGTCTAAGAAATCATGAGCTACAGGAAACCTGAGTTTAAATGTCAGCTTGTATCTGACTCACTATTTGAAGATAATAAATCACTCATTTGATTGAATCACGGAGCTCCACTGCTGAGGTGTGGTGCTAAAGAGAGCATAGGGCAGCTGCATACAAATCGTGTGCTTGAGTACTGCAATTGATCATTCATTCCTCTCATCAAAATAGAAACACATTTATGAAGTACTTAATTATACACGATTTCAAAACATTTAGAATATGTAGGCTAAATATTAAAATAAATTAGCACTTGTTAAGGTTTCATGGAACAGGTAAGAGGTCTATTATTATAAAAAGGGAGGAGGCTTGCTATGTATTAATTGTCAGGTTACCAACAGAGAGTAGCTTCTCAGCAAGTCCTTGGTGTCTGGTTAAAAAGTGGCCACTCTGTTTACTTGTGCATCAATGTGGTTACATTATGCTGTGTTTAGCGACAAAAGGTTAAGTTTCAACCCTCTAGAATCTGACTCGCACTGTCCTAATACTGTATCCTTTCCAGTAATCAGTGTCATGGATAAAGAAATCTACCTTCTAGCACTGAATGAGAATAGATTCGGGTGTGTAGCCAGATCTTTGACTATTATAGACAAGGACTAGATAAGCTATTATTTCAAAAAAAAATTTTATGCTATAGTAGTTCTAAATGATTCATTTTAGCTTGCTGTAAGCGAGCAAGAGGGTAAAAAAAAAAAATCAGCGTTTCCCGAGTGCCAGTGTGGTATGTCAGGCCCTCGTCTACTCAGTCACATATATCACCATTCAACTTCACAGGAAGCCTACAGTCGGTAATATTGCCATTTTGGTCAAGGAAGAAACTTAAGTTCAGGGACTGAGATAGGCAGAGTTGGAATGCACACTCAGATGGGCTATCTTATGATCTTTCCATACAAATCACTTCGGCGCAAACTGAAAAACTTAAAATCAGGTAGGATTAAATGAAATGAGACAGCTTCTTTTTAATTCTTTTTGGTTTAGATGTAATCTGTATCTGCAGGAGGAAAAAAAAATAAATCTATTGCAGAATGATGCTTGTATTCTATAAATCTGTTGATGGGGTGGCAGTAGAAAGAGATGAGATTGGAAAAATGTACATCAAGCAATATGTAAGTTCTGGGTCAATTTTCCTGAGTCCTGATTTTTGAAAGTTATTTTCAAGATGGGCATCAATGTTTTATAAGCTGTAGAATGTAAATGTTACTATTCTATCTAGTTTGTAGTGACATTGTAAAGCTGTTAAAGAATCTTATAAAATTCCTAGGAAAGCTGCTATAAAATACAAAATTATTTCTATTTCTGACCCTCATCTGTATACTTGGTTCTTACCTTAAGTACTGCACCCATCATATTTCATCCTAATCACTTCTCTACTCTCTGGTATCTCTACCAGAGGTGGGTTCCTCCAAGACTGGGACCAAGTCTTTATCACCGTAGTATCCATAGTAACCTGGGCAATGCCTGAAATGTAGTTAAGTGCTCAGTAAATGTTTATTGAATAAACAACACAACAAAAGGATTCGTCTTTTTGATTCTAGTTTCCTTATTTCTAAAATGAGAAGACAGTAGTCTTTTACTAGATTGCTTATCAGGAATGTCAAGATATGTGCTCATATACCGTTTCCTGGAGACAGGCGCCACAGACATAAACGGCATTATGATGATGAGTACTAAGGGGGTGAGTATTTTACATAAGATTTTTCTTCTGGCTAAAATCTCTTTAAACATCGAACCAATACATTTCAGGAAAGAAATGTAGGGTGTTTTAGGTAATGGGTAGTAGTAATCTCCATCTTTGGGCTCTCAGGGTTGAAGAACCCGAGATGAGAACAATCTCTCACTAGGTGGCTCTCTTTCCCGAGTGGGCGGCCCGACGGTGCGGGGAGGGGATGGATGCTGGAGGCATGGCACAGCTGCAGTCACCGTCACACTGCATCACAGTGGGCGCCTGCAGCAGGAGGGGCAAAGTTCAATTTCTATCTCGTCAATGAAAATCTGTCTTTGGGATTCATTTCAAAGCAGCCTGTACTTTCATTTCCTCCAGACTTACACATTATGTTCCAAATTGACATTGGTCCAGTCTTTTAATAGGTGCGGTCTCAGGGAAGGATCTCGAAAGCGCCTCTTTACCTAGCACAGAACACAGCAGGAATCAAGTACCCAAACTGAGTCAAACAAAAATGACCCATTTAAACCCTCATTTTAATTATCCAAGGAGGGCTACGTTTCTGGAGGGTTTTATACTGTTACACATCCTAAAGTACAACGGGATAGTTGCTTAAATGACTCAAGACGGATCGAAAATATAACTTACGAAAAGTCAAAGAATTCCTTCAAATCATTAGGATGACTTCTCCAGGTACTTCTCACACGCTCCATATTATTATTATTAACCCCATTATTTCTGCCTTTTAGCCCCAAGCCTGACACAAAATACACATAATAAACGTTCAAAAAGATTTGTTTTAATGAAAATCTTTCCTAGATCCCTTTCATCGGAACTTCGCGCCAGTATCTAGGTTTTTCTTAATCCTGTTTTTACCCAGCCTGTTTCCTCTCCAACCCCAAAAAACAGAGCGACACGTTCTAAACCACTGCAGACCTATCAGAGAAGGAAGGCGTTTGCAGAGGAGAAAGGAACTCGGTCAGCTTTTGATAACCAAGTGGGACCCCCATGGGGGGGGTGCCTCTGAGAGAGATGGCGATCGTCAGCGTCTCGCCACCTCCTCGGCTCTAAATGCTGTAAACCCACGTTAGTCTTCTAGGATGCGTTCCCACGCTCACTCTGGCCTCCTTGCGGCAGGAGGCGGCTCTGGAAGGCCGCGCGGGGAACTCCAAAGAGGCTCGGTAGCCAAGGATGGGTGTGGGGTGGGGTTTGGGGGATTTCTATAACGGGTCGACCCGCTGGGTAAAGTCGATGTCCTTGTCGGAAGGAGAGGGATCGCGGCTGTCGTGTGCCGTTTTCCTCCCTCAGGGACCCCGTCTTGGCGGGATCCCGCCTCCCAGAGCCCGAGGCAGTTGTGGGGAAACCCCTCGCCCGCCTCGCAGCCCAGCGCCGCCGCCTCGCCCGCCAGCCTTCAGGCCCTGCATCTATCTTCTTCGCAGGCCCGGCCCTTTCTCCACGTCCGGCAGTGAGACGAAACTATGGAGGTGGTTCCCGCCCTCAGGCTGGTGGAAAAGCCCATGGTGACTGCCTCGGGGTCTCCCCCAACGCTGCGGGAAGGGGAAAGGGAGGAGGAAGTGAACTTCACAGACAGGGAGAACTATCCGGATTCCCAACCTGGGGGAGGCCTTTAGATGTAAGGGAAGCCAGGGGGGGAAATCCTGGGCACCTTCCCGGGAATCCATTCGCAAAGGGAGGGTCACCCGGTCGGCACACATTGGTTACTATGACGATACAACTACAGCCTCCAGTTGCCATAGCAGCTGCTTATCCAATCCGATTGGTTTCCTTTCTCTTCTTCCCTGGGCTCCATCTCACCCCCTCCAAGTCTTCTTGCGTGCAGGGGGAGGGACCGTAGAAAGGAGGGGGGGTCCTTAGCGTCACTGTAGGGCGCGAGGGAAAACAAGAGTCGAAGGACTAGCGGGCGGAACTGTAGGAGGAAGGGGCGGCGTTTCCGGTAGGGAAGAGTGGAGGAGTGGAAAAAAGGAAAGTTGGATGGAGTGGGAAGACTTTGAGTGTAACTACCGGTAGATTTGGGCTCGATGTTCCCGGTGAGGCTGGAGCTGCCCCCTCGCGCGGCAGGAGAGGGGTGGATTGGCAGGGAGCCGCCAGGCGCCTTCAGCTGGCAGCTCAGCAGCCGCACAGCTGCTGCACGGCTAGCCGATCCCAAAAGGGAGCGCTACAGAGAGGCGGAAATCAACCAGCGGGACCGGCGCCGCTGAAATCTCGCGATAGGCACCCCACTTCCTTCCTCTGCTTCTCCCTCCTCTTCCCCCCGCCCCTTCCCTTTCCCCTCCTCCTCCCTCCTCCCGGGTCGGAGTGTCCCTGCGCCCCACGGACCGGAGTAGCAGTGAGAGCAGCTTTCCTCGCTCCCTCCCCCTTGCCTCACTCACCCCCCCCGCCGAGCGAGGAGGAGTCGGAGGGAAGGAAGATGGCGGCGGCCGCCAGCACCCGCGGTACCGCGGGGCCGCTCCGAGGAGCCTGAGAAACCCACAGAGGCTTCGCGGGAAGACGCGGCGGCGGAGGATGAGCCTGCAGAGCGCGCAGTATCTCCGGTGAGTGCCGAGGCCGGCCCCGTACCTAGAGGGAGCGGGCCGAGGGTTGGGGCTTGGAGAAACAGACACAGAGGTGGTATATCCGGGGTGGCGGGGGAGTTGCTGTGTCCTTTCCTTCCCCGGCAGGGAGGCGGGGGCTGCTAGGAGATCCGCGGGAGGCGGCGGAGCGGGCAGCCTCGGGGGTGCCTAGCCCCCGCGGTCCGGGCTGAGTTCCAGCGAAGCCGGCTCGGCTCTGTGCGGGGAAGGAGGTTAGGGAAGCGTGAGAATGTGTGCGCGCGCGCCGGGGGTCGCGGGCTCGCCGGCTAGGGGTGGGGGAAGGTGCCCGGGGATGCGGCGGCGACTCCGAGTGGAGGTGGGTGTGGAGGAGGCTGATCTTCGGTGGCGGGGGGAAACGTGGTGTGGTGCGGGATTGGCTGGAGCGGTGCATGATCAGAAGACCGTGGAAGTCTACACACCTGGGGTGTGTGTGTGGGGGGGGGGTTGGGGAGGGAGAGACCGCAGGAAACTGGAGTTTGTTCTTCATTCTTGGTGGAAAGTAATGAGGAATAATGTCACCTGTAGTTAGTTGGCGGGGTGTGGGTGGGGGCATTCAGGGGGAATGGATGAGGAAGTGAGGAAGGGGGGGAGGTACAATGGACGGGGTTGGGTTCACCAGAAGAAACTGGGTTAGAATCAGTGTAGTCGCGAGATACCATTCATTAAGAGTGATGTTAAGGAACTTGTATGTCGCAGGTAGAGTGACGCATGGGTACAGTGTGCGAGTATGAGCTGTGTGGGGGGTAGGAGGTTGGGGGGCGATTGATACACATTTTAGGAGGGGGAAGATGCAGACACATTGGAAGCAAGTGCATGATGGCGAGGGCATATTGAATGGAAAGTCACCAGCTACTGTGCAGCCAGGACGGTTCCATGGAAGCTGAATTAAGACCTTGAAGCTTGAAGATAGAGGTAAACGAGGGTCAGAATCTTGATGGCAGGTGTTAAGAGTCTGAGATTAATCGGGGAGTTGCCACTGCTCAGAAAAGGGGAAGGCAGACCTTAAAACGGGTCTTTTTTGTCTTTCAGGAGCAGAACTAAGAAAGGCAGGCTTATGGGAAGGTGTTTTAAAAAGTGGTTTCATACCTTGAGGAGGAAATTGGATGGGGTAGAAGTCTGAAAAGAACAGGAGAGTCACTTCAGCTCTTTAGTGAAGTGAAAGTATTGATGTGTGAGTGGATCCCTATGTGTATATTGCAAGAGAAGGTATACAGTGATACGTGAGGGTGGCTATTCTACTTTTGAAAGTAGTAATAGTTTTATTAAGCAGAGTGGAAAGGAGAGAAGGATGAAGTCTTTGAGTTAGGTTGAATGCCTGAGCTTAACAGACACAGGATCCACACAACATGTGTGCCCAATGACTATAGGGTAGTTGGAATGATATCTATATATCCCCCTCTTATCCCCCTCTTGTCTGTTTATTGTTTAATATATCAGATAATAAATACAACTGTGTCAAAGATCTATGGTAGATGGTGTAGAGGGAGGATATGGAAACCATCAGGATAGTCCTTCATTTTAAGGAATTTGCAGTTGAGTATACATTAGGCAAGTAAAAACAGCACAGAGTAAAAAATGTTAAGTATCATAAAAGATGCCAAGTGTCATGAGAGTCCAAAGGCAAGAGATTATCTGAGCAATTGGAGGGAATCAGGAAACACTTCATTTTTCATTTGCACATTCATACACTGTTCATCAGTCATTTTGTTGATCACCTATCTGTGAGGCATTGTACCAATTGCTGAGACTAGAAAGGTAAGAACTCCACCCTCCTTTGACAGAGTTTACAGTTTGTTAGGCCTCAAGGAGAAAAATAACACTTATAATGGACCTGAAAAATAAACATATGGATTATTATATAAATAGTCCATATAAAGGTATGAATTGAGAAAAGAGGTTTCCAAATGGAAGAAAACTGAGCAGAGATATATGTAGGATACAGATGTTGGGGGCCAGGGGAGGTGTTTAGTTCATTTACACAAGAATATAGGGTGATGCAGCTAGAAAAACGAATAGAGTTTTATAGGTTATTAAATTTGATCCCTTCCTTTTGCAGATGAGGAAAGTATAGCCCAAAGAAGTTAAAATTGTTGAGGGGCTTATAGCTGGTGTGTGGAAGGTCTGTAACTCAAATGTCTTCTAAGTCCAAATCAGCTATACTGTGCAACATGTCTGGGTTCATCCATTTTTTCCCCACAAATATGTGTTGAGAGGTTACTGTATTCTAGGCACTGAGGTTATCATGGAGAACAAAATGAACAGATTAAAATGTTTATCAGGTGGTGACAAGTACTAGGAAGAAAATAAAGCCAGATAGGGATATGTTTTATAGTCAGGGTGATTAAGGAAAGCCTGCTCGATAATGTGCCCATATTTGAAAGGGTCTTGAATATCATGATCTGTAGTTTACAGTTAAAATGGGTGGACAGTAGCTAATCTGCGATTTGTTTAGAAGGGAATTCACATGTTCATAGCTGTGTATTAGGAAGATGAACCTGTGTGGTGTAATGGACAGTTAAGGCCCCAAATAAGGTGGTGCCAGTGGGACTAGAAAGGTATGATGAAAAGCAGACTGAGAGAGTAGTGATAATTTTAATGGGAAGATCAGTTGGCTTTGAGAGAGGTTTCTGTGTTACTATACCTTATATTGTATTTTGTAATTCACCATGCTCAGGAAAACTTACCATTAAGTTGTGGAATTAATGTTAGACTGCTGGAGATGAATTTCGTTCTTAGAGGAAGGGAGAAAAGAGTAGGAATGAACACAATGTTTGAATAACCTGTATTTTCCAACCAGAGTTGAACAGGTAAATTGAAACAGGCATAGGACCTGGAGTCCCTTAAGAGATTCCTGGGAGCCGATCTTTTCTCAATCTTGCACATCTGTTCTGAGTAAACAAAACAAGGCTTAGGGCTAATAGTCTGGGACAAGCCTTTCTAATAGAGAGAGGCTTAGACCAGCCTGAATTCCCCTCTTCCTTCTTAAAAGGTAATTCTATTTAAAGTCTGCTGTGGGGAGACAAGAGAGAATGTCTTTAGGAAAGCATTATGCGCACTTTCTTTGAAAATGGAACTGTTGGTTTTTATAGACAACTCGGGGAGGATGCTGGGTATTGCTGAATGAGTGTAGTTGGGGGTATCGCAGTTATTCGTTGTGACCTTGACTTTAGGAAGAGTTTTCTTGCCTACCTTTGACAGTGGTGTAAGACCATGACTGGGCAGTTTTTAAACTGCATGGCTACAGATCTTCCCTCATGTAGATGAAAACTAGTTTTGTCTCAGCTGAATTAACTTGTTAGAGTAAGTGAGCTGTGGTGTCTGGTATTGAAATGGTGGGGTGGTGGCATACCAGGGAGCAAGATGGCAGCTTCAAGTAAGAAATGATGATATGAAGTAAAAAGCATCAGTAAGATGAAGAAAGAAGGAATTCTACATCAATTGGACTGAATTTGCCTTAAGTTGCAGAAATAGAGCAGAGATGAAAGAAAAGAAAACCTATTCTCTATATGGGGAAGAAGGTGGTGGTGACCTGGGCAAGAAAAGACAGTGAAACTTTTTCATTAAAAGGGAGGTGTCATTTTTTGAAATAGCAGACTGACAAGACTCATATCCACATGAATAAGTTGAAAAAATTTCTTACATTTTATAAAAATAAGAAATGGTCTTAGATATAGGGGTTCTAGACTGATATTGGAAATTTATTACCTAACTTGAAAAAAAAAACCAGTATGGAAATCTCTTTTGATTTATGACAAAATGGAAAAGATTTTAAAAGACTTGAACACCCTTGATGAATAAAAGACAAAGGTGTATTGAATATAGTTCACTTGATAAGGGTGGGAGAAGGGTGAGGATAGGCCATAGATGAGATAGTAGGTGAGGTATCATATCATGCTTTAGTAGAATAGCATTTGGAAGAAGAGAAATATGGAAATGAACACATCAAAGTTGGAAAAGCATGGGTGGGGGGAGATATTGAAGTAGCAGACATGGAAGACATCCTCGACGTTGTTTCGGAAGATGAGAAAGTAGGAAAATCATAGCCATAGGGGAATACCAGTCAAACAGGTCAAATGCTGTTGTGCAAGGTGGCACAGGTGCCATTGAATGACGTCTGCTCTTCATACTCTGTACTCCCTCCAACTTTCCTCCTCTCCTTCCTTCACTAGTCTCCTCTTTTTGTCTTTAATTTCTTCCGGTGCTGTACGTTTGTCAGTGAGATCTACTTGAAGTTCATCCCTGGTATTAGTCCCTTTTACAGGAAAGGGCCTACAAATTGTCCTTTTTGTTAGAGTTTTTTTTTTTTTTGCCTGATACCTCTTAATGAAGCGGCTGCACTCCAGTGGCACACTTTTTTTGTCGAAAACTTTGTTACCGGAGGTAGAAATAACAGCCACAAAGATTATTTTCTGAGACAGAAAAAAAAATGGTTGTCATTGAAATACTAATTAAAATACCCAGTATGCTGTAAGCTAAAATGCGTCACTGTAAATCTTGGGACAGAGGGAGGTAAAGGGAGGAGATGAGGCTGGATAAAGGAGCAAGCAGAGCCTAATCCTAGCCCAGGGAGAGGAACAGGGAAGTTTGCGGGAGCCTTTGGAGCAAGGTGTATACGAATAGGGTGGGCTCCAGGCTCTGTCCGGTAATGCTGGCCTAGGTATTCACTAGCTCTGGAAGCTCCAAGAAATTCGATAGCACATACTGATATTAATTCACATGGTCAGAAGTCTTCTCTCTGACCCATTTGCCATCCCCCCCACCCCCCATGTACAGGACTTAAAATAGCTTCGGTCCCAGAAAATCGGCCAAACATGGCTGATTGACCAAACATGGTAAAATTGTTTGAAAAAAAAAAAAAGACACTTGTTTGAGGCTTATATGTCTATTTTTTGTTAATGATGGTGTTAATAGCATTTTACCTGTTTGAATATTGACTGGCTGAATTATTTTGGCAGTTAATTTCTGCTTCCCTTGTGGTTTCAGTTGGATTCAAAATGTGTGCTTCCTGTCCTAGCCTGTTTCATTGCTTTCTAACAGCTGTTATGTTCTACCTTCGTGGTACATGAAGCAGTTGCTGAGTTTTTGTTTAGTTTTCCTTTTTAAGATATGTTATAAGGTCTAAACACACTAGTATAGCAAGTTTCTCATGAAGTAATTTTGGGGTAGAGGGTGGTTCGGACTTTTAAAAAGTTCGTTTTGTGGTGGAGAAATATTATTTACCTTCAACTACATCTCCAGCCCTGGCTAGCCTTTCATATTTTTGTTATTGGCGGCAGGAATGAGCACCTGAAAGTTCAGGTGGGTTAGCCTAACTGATTGATCTTGTTCATAGAATAAATTATTAAGCAGATGTCTTTCAGATAGTGAATTGTTCATCTGTATGTGGGTATTTGGGCAGATGGTCATCACACATTGCCATTTAAGTTTTGTAATCAAGCTATATTTTAATTTAGTTGATGAATTGTTGTGGATAGACTTATACAGTCTAGGAGATTGTATATTATAACTAAGAAGGGTTAATCAGCAGTTACAGGAAAATGCAGGGATGGCGTTTTGGCAAACATGTCATATGGTAAGTGAGAACTTGTAACCAATTCCTTTCTTGTTAGCAGGTAAGTGGAGCTGCTTAGGAAGGTTGTTTTCACCCTCTCTTAGACCCAATTTTTACTCAGTGGGAGTAGGTGACTATTTGTTTAAGAAAACTTGAGTCTCAGGTAGACTAGGTAACGATTTGGTTCGTTTTTTTTCTCCTCCCTGCTTCATTTAGAACAGTGTTTCTTAATCTTGGCACATACTTGTATTTGGCCAGACAATTCTTTGTCGTGCGGGCTGCCCTGTGTATTGTAGGAGGTTTAGCAGCACCCCTGGCCTCTGCCCACTATCATCCTCCCTGACTTGTGACAACCAAAAATGTTTCCGCACATTGCCAAATGTTCCCTGTGGGTACACATTCACTCTCAGTTGAGAACCATTGATTTAGAAAATACATATAGGAAGATATATCACATATGCATAGCATAGATCCATTTTCTTCTTTTCTCCTTTAAGCCACTTATTCTTAGGCTTCTCTTACCGGTTTTCTCTTGGGTAATAATAGGCTGGTTACCATGTTAAGACTTTACCCATAAAAACTCATACATGTTTAAATGTATTTTTCTTAATCTGTGTTTTATTTTACTGGCAATTATTGAATATTTACTATATGCAGAGCGCAATACAGGGGCTTTGCCTACAGAAAACTCAAAGGTACTGGAGAAAGCCATTTAAGTAACTAACAGCAGATGAACTATGGTAGGAGAAACAGAAGTACTGTGTCGGCACAGAGAAGATCTTTATTCCAACAGAGGTGGAGGTGGGAAAGGCAGGTACCTTGGAGAACATGAGATTTGATTTGGGTTTTGAAAGATGGATGGGCTTTTAAAAGTGGATATTGGTCAAATTGGCATTTCAGGCAGGAAGAACATCTCACGGCTCCTTTATTCCAAACACCGTTTTTTAAAGCTTCATTCACTTCCACATAATACATTCTGGCTAGGCCTGTCTGTGTTTTTCTTAACATGAGCTAGTGACGGACGGAGAAGTAGAGGTGTGGAAGTGATAGTTCTGAAGACTTGGGGACTGGTCGGTGTTGCAGAAGGAAAAGCAGTTTGGCCTGACTGCGTCCTGCAGTTTTCCGTCCTGCTGAGCTCTGGGTTATATCTCACCCTCCAGAACCTTGCTCAGTTGTGCCATCTCTCCTTTTGGTCATTTTGCTTATTCTCTTTACGAATTTTCTCTTTTGAGGACTAACCTCCGTTTTCTCTGAAAAATCCTTTCCTGTGCTGTTTTTCCCTTTAAGCTCAGCCCTTCCTTATCTTTCCTTTATGGCTAACAATTTCAGGGTTGCCCGATACTAGGTTTTTCCCTTTATTTACCATCTACTTTTCCTTAATCCCTTATAATCCAGCTCCTTTTTCTTAGCACTTTATTGGAATTGATGTTTCCAAAGGTGCCGAAGACTAACTTGCCATACCACTGATTGTTTTCCTTTCCCTCTGTTTCTCTGTGTCCCTCTTATATCCATCCATCCCACCAATAAACAGGCTGTTTGGGCCAAGGTATAGCTGGGTCCCTGGGGATAAAAAGAGACTATACCTTCGAGTAGTTCTACCAGGCCCACAGGTAAGTTTATGCCCACATGTTCTAGCTGCTGTGATATATATACACGGGGGCTTTACGGGAGGTTCTTGAGCCCTGTCTTTTGGTTTTAGCACTGAGATTCCAGGATTCTGATTACTCTGCTTATTTTATTTTGTTGGCCTGGTCCACGTCACCTCACCAGTGGCAAAAAGGAAGGCACAGCCCTAATCCTCTGTTTTCTCTTCTTTCAACATTTCTTTTCCTCAGCAGTCACATTCACTTGCAGGACTTCAGCAGTCACCACATCATCACTGTTTAGAAAAATCTCTCAAGCATCTACTTAACAGAAATCATTGTAGTAGGTCCAGGGGAGACAGATTGGTAGACGATATCATGCCTGCCATTCAGAGAGTTTAAATTATTTCATAGGCTTCACTATTATAAAATACGTTGATTTTATAAACATAAAATAATACATAAGCAAAAGCAGCTGAATATAGTGGCCTAGAGCCTGGTCTCTGGGGCAGAACTGCCTGGATCCACCCAGCTCACAGCTCCAGCACTTTTTAGCTAGCTCTGTTACCTGGGCAAGCTGCTTACGCTTCTCTCCCTCAGTTTCCACATCTGAAAAGTACGGATAATAATCGTATCTACCCATAGCGATAAAGAGCAAGTGAGTTAGCTGTGTGCAGTGCTGGGAATGGCTCTGGCACAAAGTACGCACTTTGTAAGTTTCAGCCACGTGTACTGTCTGGAAGTTAGCGCTCGGCATTGACCCTTCTGATAATTTTGCACCTCTGCCTTCTGGACATTCCTAATTTTAGAAGTCTTTCTGTCATGGCAAACTCGACACGTCACAGTAAACTTAATCCTTACTCTTCTCACCCTGCTCCTCATGTTTTCTCATTTTCCTCTTTGGTGCTGCCACCCCACCCATGCAGGTTTGAAACCTTGCAGTCATCTTGGAGTTCTGTTTCCCTCAGCCTCTTGCACACGTACACGTAGTTGCCTTCCTGTTGTCTCCTCTTTTTCACTTCTAGCACTGTCAGCTTTATACCCATACTTTTGAAATAGCCTTCCTTGCCTGCAGTTCTCACAAGGAGCAAGAAGAAAGCATTGATTGGGTTTTTACTCGTAAACACTGCCCACTACTTTCTGTTTTTGACTTGACATCACCTCTGGGTCTTGATTTCTTTAAAATGGAACACTGATCTCATAAAATTGCTGTCAGTATTAAACAAAATAACAAAGGATTACACACGTTTAACAAATTCTGGTTCTCCTTCAAACTCCCCACCACCTGTCCCCCTGCCAATTTTTTGCAGTGCTTCTGTGTTAATAGTCCTGAAAAGCTTTTGTATATGGCTTTACCTTGCTATAAACTCCTTAGCCTGGCCGCTTTGGCCTTCCATAAAATGACCCCCATCAGTCTCTGCCACATGATATCTCCTTACCTTTTGATAGGAACCAACTGCCCCCCTCCCCACCTCCCCCAGAGTAATCTCTTCATTGTCTTCTGAACATGATTTACCCATTCCTGCTTTATTCTCACTTCCCAGGCCATTTCCCCTGTAGGAAGTACCATCCTCCACCATCTTGCTTAAGCTTCACCTGCTCTGTGAAGACTTGTCCACCCAGGTGATTTCTACTGTCCTTGAACTTTGTAGCATTTCCTGTCTCTTAGTCATTCAGTACTTAAACCATCTTAAATTTGTAATGATCTCTTTGATATAGGCAAATTATCTCTGCAGCTAGACTGAGTATGATAGAGATCATGTCTCAGCATTTTTTAAATGCACAGTGTACATAATAGGTGTTGAATAAAATTCTCATGCTTTTGTTTTGTTTTTGCAGAACATTTATGGAATACTTACAAATACTAATGCTATGCTCTGAGAACATAAAAGCAAATGAACTGATTTTTGTTCCTTAGGATAGTGGTCTCCTGGGAGAAATGGATGTCGCACGTGTATTTCAACGTAATGTGGTAAATACTATGGCAGCTGTTTTCATTTCATTTAAGGGATGCCATGAGTATACTGAGGGAAGTGGAGCTTGCACTGTCTGGGGAGTTCAGAAAACGCCTCTGGAGTTGAACCCCTGAGCTCAGTTTTAAAGCAGGAGTAGGATGAGACAGGTGAAGAGAGAAGGTAGCAGGCAGAGAAACAAAACGAGTAAATGCGCGAGGCAGTGTTTTGAGGACCTTGAAAAGGTTTGGTCTTAGGAGTGAGAGTCCAGCTGATATAAACATCATGATCAGATCAAACCAGCAGTCAGGTTATGTCATATAAGTTAAAGAGATTTTGATTAGTCACCGTCTCATTCTGTGTTTCCTTTGGGAGTCTAAGGTTCATTTTCTACAAACCTGATCATTAATCTTATGGGAGCAATCTGTGTTTGAACGGCTGATGTTGATTGTACATGTTCCTACTGGGGTAGGGAGGCATAAAAGAAAGATATTTATGTAATGCCTACAGTACTTCCTTTGAGGTACAGAAAGATTTAAATTTCCTTTCCTTTGAAAGTAGCTTCATCTTAGGCAAAACTTAGTTATTTGGAACATTATTAAATTATTATGTAGGAGATGAGAGTTTTAGTGAATACATGTAATTGTGAAAATATCTTTCAGTTGATAGGACTTATTTTGTAGAATCCTCACCTGTTGAAATCAGACATGGAATGGAGGTGGAGGTAAGGAGAGGATTTCTGTAGCGTTGGGTGGGAGGGGGATCAGGATATTAAGTGAAGTCTCTTTGGATTTAACTTTTTCAAGTTTCTCATAAAGAAAAAAAAAAGTTGCAGACCCTTTTTGATTAACATTTTGTTTTCACAGTTCTGGATGACGTTTTTCCTTCTGTAGTGTCTGTTTTAAGTGACAAGCATGATTCTAAAATCTATTATATTTGAAGAACTGTTGTGTTGATGCGTTAATATCCTCAGCCTGTTTTCTAAAACTGCACTGGTTCACCAACCACATAAGTTGATATTTCCAAAGTCCTAGTAAGTATATCATTGCTATGTTAGATGGAATGCAGTATATTAGAATGTGTTTTACTCACACTGCCTCTTAGAAAGGTCATGAATTATGTAGTTTTAAATGAGGTGACAACCTAACTAAATATTCTTGAGATGATATGCATATGATATGAGATATCAGTAGTAAAATAATCAGAGTAAAATGCAGTTGGAAGATGATATTCAAAAAAGAAATGAGTTAAAGGTATGCTTACTTGAAAACTTTTTTTAGTGTTGGTGGAAAAAGATAAAAAACATACTGTTAAGAGAACCACTACAGACAGGATGAATTTGAATATAAAAAATACCTTATGGCATCTGCAAAATTTTGCACTTGTGCACGTACACACACACACACACACACACACACACACACACACACACGTTTGTGTAAGATATTTTAAAGTTAATTTTTTGTGTTTTAATATCTTAATTTTATAAAATACATATTTCTTAAATTCTTAGTTTAAATAACCAAAATAATTATATTATCTATTGGTCTGAATTAATCATTTGTTTTGCTGTGTTTCATTTTAATGAAAAAAGCCAGAACACCATTCAAATGTTAAGGCATATTGGTCATAAATTCTGGTTTATAAAAGTAGAGGAAAAAAAAATGTTAACACGTTAACTACTTTCTAATTTTAAAAAATTATTCAGGTGTCTGTAAACTCATACTCGGGTCTTTTTAGCATCCTGAAAAAGCAGCATGTTGTAATGAGCTGAATGAACAAGGCCTTTGAATTAAAATTGTCCTGATTTGTATTTAGGTTGTCCCGAGTTCAAATCCCAGCACTGCTATGTATAGCAATGTGACCTTGGACCTCCCTAGTTTTAGTTTTCTGCTCTGTATTTTCCTATCTGTAAAATGGCAGTGATAGAATTATTGTGAGGATGATGTGAGAAGATGTACATATAAAACCCAGCATAGTTCCAGGTGGGTAAAGAGCCTAATTTATGCAGTATTCATTTCCTGCTTTTCTGTATGTTATTAATATTTAACTTACAAACTTGCTAATGTAGGCCTTAAATTGGGTGGGAGCAATTGTGCCATAAATAGCTATAGGGTAGTAGAAGGGTATTTACCATGAAGTGGTCTACTTTAATCCTCAAGGGTACCATTTTCCATTTTACTAGTGCTTTATACTTCCCCAAAGCTTTTATATAATTGTCTTCTTAAGCTCTTGTATACAAATCCTGTATAACTGGTTTGGCATTTTGTAGGAAAATGAGACTCAAGGCACCTAATTTGTGGCAGAGTTGGGATTGGCCTTAATCTGTTCCCCCTTTGTCCACTGCACACATTTGGGCAGTGCTCTTAAAAATGAAAACTTCCCTTTTGGAAGCTGCGCTTGCCATTGATGCTGTCAGGTGTACTGTATGTAATTTAGAGCATTCACATTTAGGGGTTGCAAATTCATGTATTAAAAAGCATAGTATTTATTAAATGTAACTTTAATTTTTTTAAATTTCAAGTGCTAATATAGAACTGGTTCTTGCTACTTTTAGCATCCAGGTAGTTAATGCATACTTGTTTTAAACAAAACCAAACAAAACCCAGAAAATTGTAAGAATGATCATATGCCAGTGAAAGCGTGCTCATCATTGCTGGGAAAACAGGCATAGATCTCGACTGTTCCAGGCACACGGAGCTTACCGTTGGTCACCTCCCGTCCAGGGATGTGTAGCCTTCTGGTTATTTTTTGTATGTATATTAACATACTCACATACTTGGAGGTACATATATATGCATATAATTTAAAGACTGGAATCAAGGTATATCATACGGTTTTGTAATTTTTTTCCACATAACATTTTGCCAAAGACATGTTCATAATTATATATCTGCAGCATCACTGGCAATGTCAGCGTACCCTTCTGTTACATGGGAGAACTGTAATTTTCTAAACCGACTTCCTAACAATGGAAATTTTGGTTGTTTCCAATACTTTATTATTATGAAAAAAATGCTATAATAAACATTCTTGTAGACACATATCTTTGTGTACACTTATTTGAGTGACAGAATATGCACATTTAAAAATATTTTAAGTATGGTAGGCAGAATAATGCACCCCTCATCCCGCAAAAGATGTCTACACCCTGATCCTTGGAACCTATGGCAAGAGGTAATGAAGGTTGCTAATCAGCTGACTTTAAAATGAAGAGGTTGTTTCTCATGGATTATTTGGTAGGCCCAGTGTAATGACAAGGACCCTTTAAGTGTAGAAGAGGGAGGCAGAGGAATCCGAACCCGAGAGAGAGCATCCTGCTGGAGTGGAAGCGGTTCACAAGCCAAGGAACGCGCACAGCCTTGAGAACCAGAAAAGGGCAGAACCCAGGATTCTTTCTTAGAGCCTCCTGAAAGCAACACGGGCATGGTGGCACCTTGCTTTGACCCCACTGGGACCCATTTAGGCTTTTGACTTCCAAACCTGTCAGATAATAAATTTGCAGGGTTTTAAGCCACTAAATTTGTGGTAATCTGTTACAGCAGCAATAGGGAACTATTATAATACAAGGTAGATGTTGCCAGAAGGCGCCAGAAAGTTTGCACTGTTTATTCTGGCTTGAGCAGTGTTTAAAAGTACCTGTGGCCTTACATCCTCACTAGCACTGAACGCCTCATGCATCTGACTTTTAAAATTTTTTTGAAGCAGATTTCTTTTTTTTTTTTTTTTTTTTAAGATTTTATTGGGGAATTGGGGGAAGGGGAACAGACAAGTTGCTGTTGTTTTATTCTTCAGTCTAGTTGTGGAGGATGTTGCTTCACTGGCCCAAGCTGGCACCATCATTGCGCTCTTCCCCGGGCGAGGCAGATCAGTCACCGGCTTCTGGACGGCCGCTTACTGCGGCGGCTGGCCGCTCACGCTGGCTGCTGGCTACACACGGTAGCCCATGGCAACCCACTGCCACAGGGACTGCAGCCTACGCCGTCGCCGGCGACTCACGGCAGCCCAGCTCCAGGTTGAGCTGTTGTTCAGCAGCATCTTAGCTGTGGAGGGCAGTGTCACTGGCCCTCATATGTGGGATCCGAACCGGGGCCCTCTGGCATCCCAAGCCAGCTCTTAACCATCGCGCCACTCAGCCGGCCCTTGAAGCAGATTTCTTGATGTCTTTATTTGTCTAGCATTTCCCAGTATTTTCCACTGAACATTATTAAGTCTCTGGGAAATTCCATAGGTGTTAAGATTCTCAATACTTCCAAAGCAAAATAAATGTAAGAATACTGAGTTAAACTGGATTCTTATTTAGGATTTTTCATAGCTTGTAACATGCTAATGTGAGTTATGAAACCTCTAAGAGGGAGAGACAGTTTGGTTTTCCCAAAGTTTGGTCACAGCTCACAAAACTGGTATTTTCTTGAAACACTCATTTGAAAATGTGGCTCTTCTTTGTTCTGTTCCTTTATCGCTTAAGCTTTCTCTTGAACATCATATGCCCATATCCTATCTAGGACATGATTCTTCAGAATTCTACCTCTAAAATCTTAAATGCAGCCATTCCTTTTAGACCACAGCCTCACCCCCGTTAGTCCCACTTCTTCTATTCAAGACTTCTGTCTAGTATATTGAAACCGGAGGGAGAAAGACCACACCTAGGGAGTTAGAAGAGATAATTAATTAGGAGGTTCTAGTGAGAAATGGAGGAGCCTGACTGAGTTACTAAAGTCCATGTTCATCTTCATACAAGAACCCTGTTGAAGTAGATGCTTTTCTTGATAAGACCTGAGTTCTTTTTCTTTGGCTTTAGACCGAAATGTGGGCATTATTTCTTCGTTACTCATTTCAGATCCCCAGATTCCCAAGTGAGGTAAGATGGAAAAGAGAGAACAATTTAGAATCTGGGAATTACGGCCATATACTGTAAAGGGAGTTCGAAAATGATATAATGCAATACCAAACTAATAAAATAACCTTTGAGTTTTCTGCTTCCCTATTCGTTACCCCCACTGTTTCCTCAGACCTGAAATAACAATTAGTCTTTCCACTCCACTATTTTTAGCAGCTGGTGTGAAGCTACAAGTGATGGCAGTACTCAAAAATGTGTCTCCGGGAGTAGTTCTCTCTCATTTTAAATGCTAACAGGGAATTGCTTTCTTTTGTATCAGGATTTACTTTTTTGTGTGTTTCATTTGGAAGATGTGTGTATCCTGATTTTGTAGCCATGTAGGTATACCCTTTAATGTAAACCTTTGTGAAACGTTGAAAGGCAATCTTGAGTTAATACCCTTTATTGTAAATTGTTTGGTATGTTATTTTATGATTTTATAAATGTTTTTAGGAAGCATTTTGACCTGTGTGTTGTTTGAAGGGCTTACTGATTATGCGCTAGTCCCTCTGCCATATGGGCCCTGAATTAGCTTCCAGCCAGCTGTAGCCTGGCAGTGCTAACATGCCTTTGGTTTTTTCAGTTCTAACTTTGAGGCTTGTGTAGAGTAGCAGTGAGGTATGATAACTTTATAGAGAGAGGCTGCTGGTTGATGCTTCTGACATGACTAATAATACGCCAGCACGTACGGTATTTAAACAAGCCCCTGTGGCATTCATGAGACTTTTCATCCTTTTGTATTTTTTCTCCACTGATTTTTTTCCCGTGTTGTCATTTATCCCATTACAAACATGTGATGAGTCTCATCTTAAAAATCTTTGACCCTCGCACTTCCCTCCAGCTACTGCCTGTCTTTCCCCGATAAAGATGTCTAAACTCGCTTCAGCCTCAGTTCCTCTCCTTCTGTTTTTTAGTGAAGTCAATCCACAGGGTTTATGCCCTCACTTCTCCACCAGAATTGTTCTTAGCAAGACCCTCAGTTTCTTCCCCATTACTAAGTCCAGTACTCCTTTCTCAAGCCTTATCTGACTTGATACATCAGCAGCATTTATGACTCCGCCCTTTTTTGAAGCCCTTTCTTCACTTGATTTCCAGGTCACCATGTCTCTGGCCATCAGTTTCCAGTCTATTTACTGTTACCATCTCATCTGTAGCGTCTTGATGCTGATGTTTCCCAAAATGGAATCTGTAGTCCAGACCTTTCTTTTAAACTCTAGACTCTTAGGCCGTCTGAGTGGCTCAGTTGGTTAAGAGCTCGCTCAAGAGTTTGAGCTCTGAGCAACAGGGTTGCTGGTTTGATGCCCGGCCCGAGCTGAGCTGCCAACAGGTGGCAGGATGGCTCAGCTAAAAAATAAAAAAGGAAACTCCAGAGTCTTTAACTAACCACTAGCTACATTCACTTGGATGTATAATAATGCATTTTTTTTTAAACATATAAAGGCACTGGATCCAATTGGGTTGGAAACCATTGTTCTGTCATACTTCATCGAATGTAAAAATTGAGATGAGGAGAAATAGCCTTCTAGTTGTTGATGTCTTAATCTAAATTTCTTCTTTAACTCACTTGGGTTGTTGAACTTAGCCATGTTCTATTTGAGGTTTCAGATTTTGGGTTTCTGTAGAACTGGATAGAATGGTAGATCCCAGTGTGAAGAAAACAAAACCTGAGTTTCAGAGAGCCAAGTAAATGATCATGGACCCCTCTAATTGATTGTATAACATGGTAGATTTTTCTGAACTTAAAAGGAAGTGTGTTATTCCTGGTTATCAGATGAAAAACCTTTCAGATTGTTTTCCTGGAAGGCTCTTGAAACTATTGGCAGTTTTGAGAAACCTGGAATTTTTCAGGTCTTGGCTTTTTGAGAGCCTTTTTATTCCAAATTCACATAAGCTTATTTGAGCAACTTGTGGTCTGGCAAGCACTGTTAGGCCCTGGCTATACCAGGTTGACTAAGAGAGTCTAGAGGAGGAAACGTGTAAACAAGTAACTTCATGGTCGTGCTGTGAGCGCTGTAATAGCAGAGGGCAGTGAGGTGCCCTGGGAGCGCTGGCCAAGCCGAGCCCCCGCCCCTGGCCCCGCCCCCTACAGGAGCTGCTGAGTCTTCAACTAGGAGAAGGGGTTAACCGGACGAGGAGGGGAGAGGGCGGGCATTCCAGCTTAAGTCAAGTAGCATGAGGGGCAAAATAGCAAGGAACTAAAAGTCATTGAGTTTTATTGGGTCATAAAGTATAAAGTGGGAAGCTGTGGGACCTTACATGCTGTGTGTTAAGGAGCCTGGGTTTTATCATGAGATATTTTCTATCAGTCTTCTTTGCTAAAGTCAGGCAGTTGAATACATGCTTTGGAAGTTTGGGGATAAAGTCCACATAGACCTGCATATTTGAAATTTCTCTTAAGACTGGTGTTTATTGTTTAAAATTATGAATAACGTTACTTTGTGTTTTATTCTAGACTTGATTAGGGTGGGTTCTTAGCTTCAATTTTCTAATATATAGAATGAGGATAACAATAGTATTTACATCTTAGGATTGTTGGGAGGAGTAACAATAACCAATGATGGTAATAATCATAGTGACAGTAATAGCCAGCAGGTTTTTTGAGGGCCTACTTACCAAGGAGCGGTCCTAAGGACTTTATTTCTATTACCCCGTTTAATCCTCAAAACATCTCAATGAGGTAGGTACTTTTATTACCTCTTTCTTACTTCTAACAAAACTGGGCCATAGAGAAGTGATTTTCCTAAGATGACACAGCAAGTAAGTGGTGGAGCTTGGTTTGAATACAGACCATCTGAATACAAGACACTTTACTACATTATACTCCCATTCTGTATATTTAGAACCTTTAGCATAGAATCTGCCACATAATTGTAGCTGTGAACAATTATCAGCCAGTAATAATTACTTTGTCTAAATTTTTGAGATACATTGATGTTCCTAAGAAATTGTGCTACATTTTTCCTGTGTCCTGACTTATCCCTGGCATGCCATTGAATGCAGACAGTGTGATACCCAAGCCAATGCTTTGAACCACTACCTTCCACTGCCGCTTCCTTCCTTATTGGTATGCCTCTACATTCGATTTTAAACCCATGACATGGACCGTGTCTGTTTTGTTCATCATTATATATCCAGTTCTTAACACTATATGCCCAAAGAAGTAACCAAATCTTTGTACAGTGCGTGAAGATCCCCAAAACTGCCATTATCAGCTGATTTTAGGACATAAACATTATTTGTGCCACTTATAACTGTGGTTTAATTGCTTTACATGTTTTTCCTTCGGTGAGCAATCCAGTTTGGACCAACCATCTGCTCCTGTGTTCCACAGGCACTCTCACCTTGGTACTACAGGCACCCTGCTGGGTAACCAGTATCTGTTTGTTCTGTAGAGATCACTCAGCTTTCAGACAGGGAGGGAGATGAGGATAACATTTTCATCTAAAACTAGGATGCTAGAAATAACACAGAACAGAATTTTAAAATGTGTTTTCTAAGAAAATAGATACGAAAAGGAACAAAGCTTAGATATTTTTTTCTTCGTTTTTGACATGAAATCATTTCAAAGAAAGAAAATAATTTAATTTTCTTCACGGGGTTCTCTGTTGTTATGGGCTAACTCATATTTTCCTCCTCTCCTCTATCTAGAATGTCTTAGACCATTCTACCTTATGAGAAATTGGATGCTCTTGCAGATAGTCATTGTGGGAGAAAACGTTTCATTTAAGTCCCAGATGAGGACCGGAAACTTGAAATCAGAGGAGCATCTGAAATCAAGTAATATTAGGTAGGATAAAAATTACAGGGGATTTGTACATGTCTGTGTTCCTTTTAGAGACATATGTTAAACTATTCATATTTCATGAACGCTAATAGAAGAATGAGAAACTTTCTGAAGCATTTCCTATTAGAGGAGTGCTAACAATTGTGTTTTTTTTTTTAACTTTTGTGGCTTCATGAGAACTTGGGCATATGTTTACTTTGTCATGAGAATTTATATCTTAACAGTCCAAGGATGTTTTTAAAACATTTACTAAATGTAAGAAATTTTTATGTTTATGTATGTCTGAATATTTACGATAAGCATAGGAATATGTGATCCATTTTATAGATTACCCTTCAGAATGAAAATTTCTGTTTTGGCTTACACATATGGTGGCTCTTTGGAATGCAGGGAGCATCAGCTCCTGGTTCTGTGTGTCGGCATGGACACACTCAAGCCTCCTAGGCAGCTGTAGAAATAGATATGTGATCATGTGCTACAGAAACCCTCTAACTACACGCATGGTGAGTTAGTGACTCGTCACAGCAACTTGGATCACTTACAACGGCAGAATACGTGGAGGTGCTGGATCTCAGAGATGTGGCTTTCAAATAAAAAGTGGTAGTTGCCCCTAGAAGTTGATACCATGACAGTGACACTGATAGCTAGGACAGTTCTCCACCCCACACTGCTCTCACATTCTCCCAGCACATTTCCATCTAACCATACTTCCCTCTAATTCATCCTGCATCTTTTTCAAAGCCTGTTTTGCCTCCGTCCTTATTAATCACATTCTCATGTTCTTCCATCTCTTCCAGAAATGCTCTATAAGCTTTGTTCTCACTTTCTTGTATCTTCAACCTTTTCCTTTCTCTTAGCTTCTCATCTTTGTTCTAAACATGCTCAAGTCTCCTACTGAGAACAAGAAAGTTCTCTTTACACATGACCCCCTTCTCATTTTCTTCGCTGCCCATAGTCTTATGAGTTGACTTAAACTTCTCCCTCTCACTTGTTCCTCAGCCCCCTGCAGTTTGATGATTTCGATGGCAAGACTATTTTGTTAACCCTTATTTCACCAAGTACAACACTTTTCCAGTCCGTGTACTTTCCCAGTACCTTTGATCTTGTTGACTGTTCTTCCTTTTAATCCTCTTATTTTCCATACACCACTCTTTTGTTCCCATATACCTGTTTCACAGTTTCTTCTTCTGTTCTTCATGGGCTCTTTCTTTCACCTGCCCTTTCTGGGCAATTACATTTACACTCATGGCTTTAACTGCCATCCATGTGCTGATCACTCCAGCACTGCATGCCTAGTCTTGACGTCTCCCTGTACTTGACACTCACCTCTTAAGTGCCTGCTGACAGACCTCCACTTTCTCATATACTCAGCTGTCCAAGTGAACGACCTGGGAATGATTTTAGACCGTTTCCTCTGCGTTATCTTTCCTTCTGCCAGTTTGACTTTGAGATATTTCTTGAGTCTGGGTTTTTCTGTCCATCCATATTATCACCTGCTCACTTCCAATCTAGCCCTTTTAAAGTACATCTTGCATGCATCTTGTTGTTGTAATATTTTAAAAATGCAGTTCTGACAGTGCTTTGCCCCTGCTTTAAACTCAGCACTGGCTTCCTATTAAGACAGAATCTAAGCTCCTTAACATGTCACGCAGGGCCTCACAAGCTGCCGTGTGCCTCGGTTCTCCATTATTAGCTCCTGTAGCTCCTCCTTGTGCTCTGGCCTGCCTCCTTCACTGGCTTAGCTTTGTTTTTACTGTCGTGCTACTTTTCTCTGAAAGAATTAACTCCTTCTCATCCTTTGAGATTTCCATACAGAATAGGCCCTTACTTAAACTAGGTACGCATTTTCAAATAATACAGATTGTAGAGTAAAGTTTGTATTATAGAGTATCATCAGAGGGTCAGGAGATTAGAAGATTCATGACAAACTGTAAAGTGCCATAAAGAGAAAGCAAGTTAGTGCTTTTATTATCTCTTACTGAGAAAAGCTCTTTTAGGAGCAGCACCCTAGATATTCTTTCCTATGTGAAATTCGACAGTAGAACAGCGATATGATTTATTTTCTTCTAATTCCATGAGACTTGCTGTCTTAGAGATCTATAGACTGTGTGTTGTGTACCTGCGTGTGTAAACACATTCTGCTTATAGTGTCTGGCCTTTTATTTAGCACAAATAATTATGGTTAGGTTATTATGTTCATGATTATAATTGATGAATACTGTTATTATCCCAAATATTCCTTAGTACTCTATGAAAATAAGTAAACCAATTAACGTGAAATAAAACCTGCCATGGCTTTTATTTAAATTTTCAAAAAAATATTTGCCTCCCAAAACGAGGGACGGACTCACCTTTCCTTAGCAACTGCGAGTTTAGAGGATGTTGCCTTACGTATATTTCTACATTCTGCTCATAGGAGAAAACAGGGGATTGGGAGTTCAGGCAGAGGGAATCTTCCATTGTATCTGCCCCTGATTTGGAAATATCTTCTATTTTTAAACTATGAACCTTAATGTGTGTTCTTAAAAGAGATTATTCTGTATTTGTTACCTTGCATTCTTATATAAGTGCTAATCAAGATATTTTTAAAGAAGATAACGATTAATTTTCGTTTTTTCCCCTCTAGTGACATTATTTTTAAAATTTATCATAAAATGTTAACTATTGAAAGCCCCAGTTCAATGGGCAAACATTCCAGATTTTTTTTTTCCTTACAATCTTGTATAGGAGAGGGACTATGATATAATGGTTAGGAGTTAGCCTTTGAAACCAAACTGAGTTCAGATGCTACCTCGGCTACATACTAATAACTTGATGACCTTGGACTTGGTATTTAATCCCAATCTCCTTGGGTTTCTTCAGCTATACAGTGGGGGCAATAATGGTGTGAATTAAATGACCACTTTATGTAAAGCCCTTAGAACAGTGTCTGGCAATAGTAAGTGCTATATGTAGGGTTAGCTATTTCAGTATCTAGTGCATTAGAATGCATTAAATGTATTTATAGATCTTGATCATGTTGCCTCCAAGAGGATTGTTTCCCATTGTTAGCTTTCAACATATTTGATTATCACTGAATGTTTCAGGTTTTATTCAGCTTTTAATAACTTCTTTTTTTATCCTTTGATATAAGCACTTAATTTTTCGTATTTATTAATTGAGACAATATATTTAGTATTTTGAAAACTTTATATTTTATAACTAATAGTGCTAATTTACTATTGAAGGCATGATGATTTTAATTCTTGGATTCTTGGTTCATCCGTTCTCTTCATTGATACCTTCAGTTTAAAGTAAAAATATAAAGGAAGTCATGTTGCCACGCCTTCTACCAAGAGAAAACATTTTAAAACTCCATCTCTTTATGTAAACATTGGCTATAAACTGTAATATTAATCTTTAACAAAACCAGTAGGTCAGTGAGGTGTATTTTTTTTCTTTATAAAGTAAAATAAGTAGCCAGTTTTGTACTAATTTTTATGAAAGTTGGTATAAGATCACATATCTATTGATTTGATTTCTTGTATTATACACTATGAAAAAAGAAAACTAAAATTGTGGGAGGAGGGTAGAGTTTCCTCTTTTTGTGAGATAGCAATCTTATTTTAACCCTCTTTCTCACAAGTCTAATGGGCATTTTTGGTACACAGGAAAAAAGGAAGAGTTTAGTGGCTAATGTTATATAAACCTAACCATGTTTTAAACAGTTTGCGAATTAATTCCATCAGAAATAGAGCATGGCCTGCCTATAAGTACTAACTTTCTGATTACATGAAACTGTATTTTTTTTTTTTTTAGCTGAGCCATCCTGCTACCTGTTGGCAGCTCAGCGGCTGCTCAGCTCGGGCTGGACTCGAACCGCTGTTGCTCAGAGCTCAAACTCTTGAGCGAGCTCTTAACCAACTGAGCCACTTGGCCGGCCCCGAAACTGTATTTTGTTTTAACATAGTTCTCTTTCTGACAAGGTTACAATATTAACTAATAAAAATTGGTATCTGTACTCTGAGGAAACTATTATTGATCATTTCTCATATAGGAAAACTGGTTAATATAACTGGTTAAAATAACTTACAGATATTTTACTTCTCATTTTTTGATCAAGTACTCCCTAGAGCAGGAGAGGCAAACTTTTCCTGTAAAGGGCCAGATAGTAAATGTTTTAGGCTTGATGGGCCATGTCCTCGTTGTCTCAACTACTCAACTTTGCCTTTGTAGCAGAAAGCAACCTCAGACAGCACATAAATGAATGGGCATGACTGTGTTCCAATAAAATTTATTCACACAAATAGATCTATGGTTGGGTCAGCTGGTTAGCTCAGTTGGTTAGAGCACAGGCTCATAACACCAGGGTTGCCGGTTCCATCCCCACATGGGCCACTGAGCTGCACCCTCCACAACTAGGTTGAAACAACTATTCGACTTGGAGCTGATGGATCCTGGAAAAACACACTTTTCCCCTGAAAAAACACACTGTTCCACAATTTAAAAAAAAAAAAAAAAGATCCAGGGTGAAAGGGAATTGACCTGCAGGCTGACAGCTGCACTAGAATATGAATTTTACTTGTTCTGGTCTTTCTGATAAACATCTCAGATATAATTTATTTCCTAATATGAACAGATCTTTTAATTTAGGCTTGTTGACTTCAATGTTACTGTTCAATTGACAGAGCCAAAATCTAAACCTAGATAAATCTATGTTAGCTTTTTATGTCATAAAATTTTTCGTTCTAATTTGAAAGAAATAGAAGTAACTTGGACTTCGGAGTCAGAAAGAACTTAAGTTTATACTTCATTGTACCTAATTGCTTTGTGACTATGGACAAACTATTTCACACTTCAGAGCTTCACTTTCCTTGTTTATAGAATGGAGATAAGAGTAGCCATCTCCCAGGATGGTTCCATTTTCCATTTAGCTATCTTTTCATCATTTGAATTTAGTAAGATTATTTTAGTCATTAGTGTATCTCTTTCAGAACCTGGTGAAAACTCTGCATCAAGACGAGCACCTCTACCCTTGTCATACTGAGGAATTGAAACTCCTGGAATTTCAGAATGCTTTAACATTTATGTCAGATAGTTTTTATTACATTTTTGCACTTTTTTTTT